>NC_056663.1:175986293-176273793 GCF_018350195.1 Panthera tigris | reverse complement strand
TGGAACTGGACAGTGTTATGCTAAGTGAAATAAGCCATACAGAGAAAGACAGATACCATATGGTTTCACTCTTATGTGGATCCTGAGAAACTTAACAGAAACCCATGGGGGAGGGGAAGAAAAAAAAAAAAAAAAAGAGTTTAGAGTGGGAGAGAGCCAAAGCATAAGAGACCCTTAAAAACTGAGAACAAATTGAGGGTTGATGGGGGGTGGGAGGGAGGGTAGGGTAGGTGATGGGCATTGAAGAGGGCACCTTTTGGGATAAGCACTGGGTGTTGTATGGAAACCAATTTGACAATAAATTTCATATATTGAAAAAAAAAAAAAAAAGAAAGTTTTGATCCTAAAAAAGAGGCAGAGGCTGGGGTGCCTGGGTGGCTCAGTCTGTTAAGCCTCCAACTTCAGCTCAGGTCATGGCAATGAGGTTCGTGGGTTCGAGCCCCACGTTGGGCTCTGTGCTGACAGCGTGGAGCCTACTTCAGATTTTGTCTCCATCTCTCTGTCCCTCCCCTGCTCACACTCTGTCTCTCTCTTTCTCTCTCAAATATAAAATAAAAAATAAATAAATAAATAAAAAAGAGACACAGGAGGAAAAAAATCTCAAATTTCTTAAATTAAGAAGATGGAATCACAAAAGCAAAAACAAGAGATAAGTAAGATAGATCTTCAGAGGTGGTAAAGATGGGTATTTCAGTAAGAAAGGAATAACGAAAACTAGAATATACATAAGACTTTCATTGATTTAAGGAGAAATAATGGGGTATTATTAACTACTCCATCTTCAAATATCTTATACTGGCTAAATTCAGTTTTCAAATACCTGGTGGTTGGTGGGTGTGAGTCGTCCTTCTCTTCTGCCCACACCTTAAGTAGGGAATCAGAGTATCAGCTGTTTTATTTTTGGCCTGACCCTTCTGTCATCATGTGGAATTGTGATGTTATCTGGTTTAAGGCAGGGGCCATAATGGAGGCACGGATGGTCTATAATTTATAAGGTCTGAACAACCAAATATTGCCATATGTAAAGGTGAGAATGTAAATCTGATTATACACTTTTGCTGTAGCAAAACTTGCCTCCAGCATTGAGGGCTGGGGTTTGAAAACTTGGCCTGTGAACAGAAAAGGCTTGACGAAACTATTTAAAAAGCATTGCTGAGGTTTAGTAGAAGCTCCAGATTCCCTACGGATTCTCCAAAGGAATTGCACCTCTGTGTTTATCTGATTTCCATATTAAACTTCCTCAGTCGATTTCTTTTTGGGGAAAAAAAAAAAGATATCCATAGCTGCAATGTGTTTGAAAACCATGCATGAAAGTCTTTAGTTTAACATTCTGGATTTTTGTGGTCTGTTTCCTCTTCCTTCCTCCTTTTATCCATCTAAAATAACCTTGAGACATTTTGTTGATCTTATTTGAAATGTTTCCTTTGCCTAGATACTTCCTTCCGCCTACAACCTCTCCACTTTATATCACACTACTTATCACGCTGTCCTACGTTTATTTACTTAATGACATGGAGAAAAAGTCCCAACTGACCATGGACCAGGGATACAGGGACAAATTCTGTAATTGGGAACATACCTCGTTGAAAGCAGAGAGATTTTTGTGTTTAGACAGACGTTAATGTGCCTTCTCTGGCCAATTCTCCACTAAAAGCATTTAAAACTGGATTAAATTGTGAAGATACAAGTGACAGTTCTAAAACTTCAGGAGTTCAGCTCTGTCTTGGCTATTGCTTATTTTCTACAGGACCTTGGCCAGATGGCTAGAAGTTTAAGCCTGGATCTGTATGGTATTTTATCATTTCAAAACAGAGGGGCTCAGAGACAGAAAAGTGAGACGAAGATGTCAGAAAAACGTGGTATTAGAAAAAGAGGAACAATTGATCTTTCCTCCTATCTCTAAACTGAATAGTCCCTAACTTACCTCCTGTTCCTCTGCATCTAACAAGAAAGAAAGTTCTATAGATTGTATGGTTCTCTGACTAGAAATCTCATTAGAAATCTACAGACAGAAATCTCTTCTTCACGTCTCTCATTTTAAGCCTAAGTTATTTCTAGCTTCAGTGAAGACAGAAAACAGCTGTTCATCTTCCTTAAGCTCTCTATACATTTCACTCCAAAACTCTATTAAACAGCCGTTCTTGTCTCTACCTTGAGTTGATATCCGATTATATTTTATTATTATTTTAGGGTTGGCATTTATCTTACACAATTAGTCTCTTTTTCATATCATGTTGATGTCTCTCTACAAGGAGTTTTGTAGGTCATAACATAAGCCAATGCATCATGAAGATAAATTGTTAGGAGCAGGGGAAAAAATAGCAAAAAGTAGGATTGACGAGTAGCAAAAGAAAATGGTCAGGTCAGGTTAGCTAATGAGCCAGGAAAGTGAGAAAATATATTTATAGACTTTCCCCTTCCCCCCCCAATGCATCTATAAAGCATCTTTATTAAACAACCTGAGCTCGCTAATGTGTAACAAGAAAAAAAAAAAAAAAACTCTGAAAAAGATTTTCCTTTCCCTAATTATCAATTTTACCCTGGCAACCATCTACTAAAACTACAAATAAAAAAGAGCATGATTTGTTTCTCCTACAGTTGGCTGAATGTAGTTAAATTAAAAATAAAGTGTTATTGACATTAGCTTCAGAAGATAAAGATCCAAAATAGTGATTTAACCAGAAAGTGATTAACTTCTGTGGCTATATATGAAGGGTCCTGTGTCTGAAAGATTTTTATATTGACTCTTGTTATGGAGCTTGTTCTAAAAGCTCCCTAAATAAATCGCTAACAGTAATCTAAGGCACGGGTAATGGAGATGCTACTTTTACAGCTCAGGGGTGAAATATTTGTTTAAGAAATAGGTGTGCTAGACTTCCCTGAGACTCTTTTTCCATAATTAATGAGTTGATTAATTATATGTGTACTATGAACGATGGTGTCTGGATAATGATTACTGACCCATATGCAGCCCCCAAAGCACAGCGAACTTCAAAAATTCAATTACAAGGTCCAGATGCTGTATATTGCATATGTAAACTGTTTCGGGAAGGAAGATTGCATATTAATAACATCGTCTAGTGGGCTATCTCTGCAGCCTAGTGACTATTTTGCAAAAAAGTTCCTGGAGAAAGCAAAAGGTATACAGAAATTGAACTATTTCAAGTTTATTTCAGTCTTCAGGTACATTATGGCTTCACTCATATTACCATTAGTATTTTATTTTGATTACTCAAATCTCTTAGTTACTTTTGGTGGAGATTTTTGATTTGATGAATATCTTTCAAAGATAAAAATCCTTCATTTTTGATATCCTAGAACCAATGTGTCATTTTTATGTACCCAAACTGACTTCCTTCTGATGCTATAGAGGACAGAACAACAGCTGGTATTTCTTAGAAAAATGCAAAAATCCACCATTTAAAAAAAAAAAACAACAAAAAACATGCATATGCAGTAATTGACATGTATACAAATTAAGTTTTTAAACACTGAAATTTAGTAAGTTTTACTATTCATAATTGCTCACTTAACCATTTACCTATCACATTTATTGAACACCTCCTAAAATTCTGGGTCTACACCAAGTATCTCAGATACAAAATAAAGCAGCGTGCCCTCCCTGGACTCTAGGAGCCAGGTGTACAAGTGATATGGTTAGTGAAAAGTCACAGTGGAGTCTGTAAAATGTATGGAATCCAGGGCCCTATCTGTAGAGATTGTGATTAAGTTATGTGGAGACAATCCTGGAAATAGGTATGATCACTGTTCTACGATTTTGATGTGACAGCCTCTTATACATACTTTGAGATAAACCTGCCAAAAGAATGGAGAAACACCTCAACTCTGGTGCGGACCCAGCTATCCTTCCTCATGCGGTTGCAGAAAAGAGACGTGACACACATTAGGGGAAACTATCAAAAACATGCTCACCTCTCCTTTTTTATCCTTTCTCTTTGCTGCTACTTCAAGTCATGTCTTACCTTCTTCCTTTCTATGGTTCCCTGCTATTAGTCAAGGAAATAAGATATTTAGGGTTCCGTCTCAGACCAACTGAATCAGGACCTCTGGGAAAAGGAAAGATCTAAGATCTGCTTTTTATTTTTTTAACTTTTTTATTTTTCTTACTTTTATTAATCTCTGGTTGGAGAAGCACTGGTCTGAGAAGTGAGCTTGGCTCTGAATTTTCATAGCGACATCACCTTAGGCAAATCAGGTAAGCTTTTTGCGTTTGGGTTTTTTGTTTGTTTGTTTGTTTGTCTTTTGTTTTTTTGTTTTTGTTTTTTTTGTGTGTTTTTTTTTCTTTTTTTGTCTGTATAATGGGATTTTCATTAAAGATTCCCTAAGGTTTTTCCGGCTCTAATATTTTATTACTGATTTCAATTTCATTCCGGCTTTTTTCATGACCATTCTGATGCAGATTCCTTTTATGGGAATTCCTTTAATTTTTTTTTAATGTTTACTTATTTTTGAGAGAGAGACAGAGTGTGAGTGGGGGAGGAGCAGAGAGAGAGGGAGACACAGCATCTGAAGCAGGCTCCAGTCTCTGAGCTGTCAGCACAGAGCCCCACGAGGGACTCGAAGTCACGAACTGTGAGATCATGACCTGAGCTGAAGTCAGACGCTTACCAGCTGAGCCACCCAGGCACCCTATGTGAATTCCTTTAAACAAAAACCTTGAGTTGTTGTTGTTGATCTTTGATAACTTATTTTTTGTATTTATTGTACTTCCCTAAAAATTTATTTTCTCTTCCCACCACCACTTCTTTCACAAGTCTTAAAATCAGCTCAGACTGAAAGATATATTGAGGTCCCATGTTTTTTCTCTCTCTTACTTCTATAGAAGTCCAGAAAAATTGAAAAATCACAAAATATTTTGCAATCCTTATTTTCATTTTGTTTCTTGGCTTCTGTTTATTCTCCTTTCATTGCAGAAGAAATTTCCAAAGATGCTTACCTTTGCAAAAAAAGAGGATGGAAATTTAATGAGAAGAATAAGGAAATGAAAATATGGTGATGAGAGAAACCTGAGGATTAGTCAGCAGGTAAGTAAAGATTGCTTTAAAACTCGGGGACAGAGTCAAAGGAATTGTAGAATCTCTTTGACACATGAGGTGATAAGAATTCTTGATTGGATAAATAAATACAGGCAGTAGATCAAATGATAAGATACTTTGGGGTGCCTGGGTGGCTCAGTCAGTTAAGCGTCTGACTTCAGCTCAGGTCATAATCTCACGGTTAATGAATCCGAGGCCTGCCTCTGGCTCTGTGCTGACAGCTCAGAGCTTGGAGCCCGCTTCGGATTCTGTGTCTCCCTCTCTCTCTGCCCCTCCCCAGCTTGCACTCTCTCGTTCTCTCTCAAAAATAAATAAAACATTAAAAATCTTTTTTAAATGATAAGATACTTTATTTGAGGTTAACTATAATTTCAATTTAGATTAATATAAAAATTAAAATAATGCTAATTAACTCGGTATATTTTTAGGATCCTTTCAAATCTTAAAAAAATATATATAAAAAATACCAAGAGTAGGCCACAATAAAAGAAATACACACAACTCGTCCCATTAGATGAGGTGACTGTCCTAAAAATATGTGACTTCCAGAATCCCCTTGTCTGCAAGGACACTGGCCTCCAAATGCCCTAAGGCTGATGCAATGCCATGAAGCAAGTGGACTTTGCTTGCATAAATAGGATATTTTTTAGCAATCCAAACAAAACAAGATTTCCAAAAGCATTCTGATTGATCAATAACTAAATCTATTCATAGCCAAGAATTAGCACAACCTCGTCAGCAAGCACTTTCCAGGAATAAGTTACAGTTCGTCCATGGTGTGTAAATGACTCTTCCAAATCTGGTTTAACAGATGTCACAATTTTTTTTTCCCTCCTTCTCCATCTGTCACTGACTCAAACACTTCTTACTCCATTTCTCAGGAACAGCTTTCATCTGTTCTTATTTTCCTTAAATATGTGGTAGTCTTTGTTCATCAGCGCAATTTTCCTAAAATATGGTTGTTCTAATGAATTTTACCTAAGTTGACATTAAGAGCCTTGGAGAAATTAATGAGGAACTTACACACAAACCCTTCATAATATTATGAAATATAATCATATTTACGACAATTTATAAATTTCTTTAGTCACTGTCCAGCATGCGTGTATTATGCCTTTGACATTCAAGGGGCACACTCAGGAAGATAACCAAGAAAAGAGGGAATTATTTCTGATATAGGATCCAAACACAATTAAGTCTTTTAACTCATGCATACAGCAATCGCTTTGTCTCAATCAGGTGCTGATTTTTTGTGTTACATGATGAATTTCCTTCTTTCGACTATTTTCCAAGAAGCATTCTATTTTTGGCATACAATATTGATTTTGTTAAACAAAAATTCATGAAGGTTCATCCTGAGCATGCTTTAGATTTTAAATCTCCTTATGATTTTTGAAGAGGGGCAATTAATTTTGGCTAACTTTGAGAGGATACTGGAATTGACTGTAACATTAGCTGGTTTTAAACAATTGGTAGAAACCAAGTTATCATACAAGCACAAATATGCACATGCATATGTATGTATGCGTTTTTCTTTTCTTTTTTATAATGAGAGCAATAGGACTTTAAAAGCTAGGTAAAATAATATTGTCAAGAACAATTGAAAGTAAGTTTGTATAATATGTGGATTGTAGCATATGAATGTACTGCCTATTATAGGTGTACAATTAAATGTGTTTAATGTGATGAGTAATTAGTTGTATAACAAATATGCCAACTAAAATCCTGCATAGAAAATTATTTTTTCCTAAAGATGCTACCACAGTTAACCTATATATTTTTTTTCACTTAAGCTCTATTCTTATTTGTTGTGATGCTTGCTTCCTTGAGTACATTTTACTTAAGTAAATTGTGTGACACCAGGGACGACATGTATCTTTTTTTATCATTTTATTCCCCAAACCTAGTGTCTTCATGAACAAAGTAGTGGCTTAATAAACACTCGTTGAAATGGAGGCGCCAGAAGCATGAGTGGTCATGGTAGGTCTTTGCAAAGGCACGCTCCATCTCAACTCCAGCACCCTGGCTCAGGTTTGCTATGCTTTTTCCTGCAATGGGATAAGTCTTTCAGGAATTTCACGTCATTAGAAATCTAGTTTGTCTGCCCTGCTACCTCGCTTGGACGCATGAACGCCATCGATTCTGTGTTACTGCAGAGAAAGGTTGAGGAAAGGTCGATAGCTTCTCCCTTGGGAAGTCATTTGTGCACTAGTTAGAGCAGTTATGACGTTATGATAATCTCTGCGAATTTTCCATTTTCCCTTTGTTAAGTAATTCTATTATTTATGCCCTGACTCTTAAGGGCCCTATTCCCTCTCAGACTACTCACTAGTCCCCTTCTAATTTTGTGATCTCTAAATCTTTGGGATTTGTCAACACTTCAGAGCATTAGATCACTTCCTTATACTTTATACTTGATCTGCCTCAATTTGTATTATTTGTTATAAACCCTCATGACTACCTGATAAGACCCATCATATTGGATCCTCTACATGGGCAGAATTTTGGCTTTGACAGATTTTAACTTTAAACTGGCTAATAAGAATATTTTGACAAACCTTTAAGACTTTTCTGTAACACTTAACATCTATATCATTTTGGTTCTATATGCTGCAAAAATATGTTTTATTTCATCAGAATGAGAGTTCATTAGTTTTAACTACTTGAATATAAAGTGAAAAGTTTTGTTTTTTTCTCTTTTTTAAAAGTTTACTTAGTTTGAGAGAGAGAGTGTATGTGCATGTGCACACGTGAGTAGATGAGAGGCAGAGAGAGAGGGAGAGAGAAAATCCCCAGCAGGCTTTGTGCTGCCAGTGCAGAGCCCGACTCAGAGCTCGAGCTGGCAAACCATGAGATCATGACCTGAGCCGAACTGGCAAACTGTGAGATCATGACCTGAGCTGAAATCAAGAGTAGGACGCTTAGTGGACTGAGCCACCCAGGCACCCCTTTTTCATCTTTACATATGCTATTCTCTTACAGGTGAATTAGGATAAAACATTTTCTGTTGAAAATCAAAACTATAAACTTGCTATCCATAAAATCACTACTGTACTTGTGGGGTATTTATGTTTGAAAAAGCTTGAGATATATTGGGAGATAAATATAAAACCTCATTTAAGAACCATTTTAGGTCTGAAAATGATCCCCAATAGAAAAATGAAAGTTACTGTTGTGAGTATTCCTAATAAAATTATTTTTGTGAGTTAAAGATCCAGAAGAAATGTCCTAGTCACCTGATTTCCATATTTCCACCAAAATGAAGGAGTTACACGTACTGGAATCCTAACTGGCTTCTACTGAGAGTGGTGTAGTGTTGAGAACTGAATGTTTACTCATAAAGCTTTTTGTCTGTGGCTTCTGTTAGACTTGAGATCTTTTTTTTTTTTTTTTTTTTTTTTTACATTCATTCATTTTTGAGAGACAGAGAGAGACGGAGCATGAGTGGGGAAGGGGCAGAGGGAGACAGAGAATCTGAAGCAGGCTCCAGGCTCTGAGCTGTCAGCACAGAGCCCGACGGGGGCTTGAACTCATGAACTGCAAGATCATGACCTGAGCCGAAGTCGGAGGCTCAACCGACTGAGCCATCCAGGCGCCCCCAGACTTGAGATCTTTAAAGGCAGTGGCTACATCTGTATCCCCCATATCAGTACCATATCCCAATAGCTGTCCATTGAATACTTATTGTTTTAAATAAGAGGCACTGGACAAAAACACTGAGAAAATGAAAGGGTTGTTAGTTTTAGAAATAGAAAGGAAGAGCTGAAAGAATCAGGATTAAGGAGGAATGTTACATAGTATCATTTGTAATATGTAATATTAATTTAATATGTATTCAATGTTTAGTAGGAATGATACAGTCTCTTACAGTCATTTTGAAGATAAAGCCATTTTTATTTAATCAGACTCACATTTTTAGATGAAACATTTTATCTCTACATGTTTCTTTATCTTTTACCATCTTTTATCTCTTATCTTTTACTTTATCTTTTATGCAGCAACTTGAACGAAGTCACCAGATTTTAGGCATTTTTATGAGGAGTCCTAATCAGTTGATCTGCTCAAGCGGTCCCTTCATAAACATATTTTGAAATGATTTAACTAGATATGTTACAAAGTGTAATTAAAATTTTTAAATGTTTCGTGTATAAGCATTTTCCTTTATCTATTATTTCATACTTCATAATTTCTAAGACTTAGAAATTTTCCATTATTTCAGCAGGACATTAGTCTAAAACTTGAGTCTAACAGAAAATTTTTAAAGAGAAAGTACTACGTGTTTATCTCCATAAAAAATAGCTATGGAACTGCATGGGTTATTAAATGTTTTCATCCTCTAATAGCCTGTATTTTATTTTCCTTCTGTTTTCTTAGCTTCATACAGATGGTAGACCATGAATACAAGACAAAATTAAGAAACCTTTTCCTACACTTTTGCTTTATATCCAAATACTGGGTATTAATCTACTCTATACATGAATTCAGTTTTGTTGCTTTTTTGGAAACCTGTCTCACCTTCAGGTCATTCCAGATATTTTGTTTTCATTGCCTATCACTTAGGTCAGGTGTCTTCTTTATTGCTTGCATTTGTCCTTAGGCTCTGGTCAATTATTATTCATATGGTGCTGGACTTGATCTTTTAACTTCTTGTCCCTGTGCCTGAATTTCCTCAAAATTAAAAATTAAATAACAGATACCAAAGTGCTAGTCTTAGTCCACACGTTGCATGTATTATTTTGTGCACTCAGTATTATATTTGTATTTTCATTTTCTTCAGAGTATTAGATCTGATCTCACATTTATATGTAAAGTAAGAAACAGAACAAAAGCTTTAATTGATCTTAGTTATCATAATTAGCAGAATTGCCAAAGTATTTTTTCCAGAAAGTTAAAAATGCCGTAAGCACATTTAAAGATTGCTTTCAACTCATTAATTAATGAGGGAACCAAAAAAAGGTAAAACTGGTTCAAAAGACATTTTTGTGGAACTGCATATGAAGATGTTTCCGGGGGAAAATGTTAAAGTAAGATTGGTAGGTAAAATACAAAACCAGTTAATGTCCTACAGAATAAGAAACTAATCTTTGGGGTTTTCTTTACTACCAAGAGAAATCTGTAAGTTCAACGTAGCTTCACACTGCAAAATTTACATAGATAATTATTTCTTGTGGCTGTGTGTATGAAGTAATATCCCAGGACAATGAAAGTTCCTTCTATAATGTTTTAGCATTTTTCTCAAAGTTTTTAACTTTTTTTTTTTAACAGGATCAATAAATTCTTAAATTGTGCCTAATAAAAATACAATGTCTCCCTTTCCCCCAAATGTCTATGTTGAATAGATCTTAACTACTTTATCTGAAAGAAAATAACTATCATGGTTGCCTCTCAGGGTTGGGAACGACAGACCTGAATCTCAAAATCAAAAGGGCCAAGACAGACACTGGCACCAGAATGTCAGGACACATCATGAAGATAGTCAGGAAGTTTACAGAAGTGTAGGGAAGAAAAATGTTTTATTTCTTCCTTTCTAGATTCTCTGACTGGTCTAATAATTAAATGGACACAGACAGATTAATAGGGAAAAAAATAATTTTGTATGTATGGGAGCCCCAAAACATGAGGCTCAAAGAAGTGACCAATGTAGGCAGCTTGTTTACCTTTCAGACAGAAAAACAATACATTTGTGAAGAGTTTTTAAATGAGAGAAAGAGAATGTGCCAGTGAGGTGTGTGGGGTGGGGGGAGGGGTGGGGAGAAGAGGGAGAGAGATAGAATCTTAAGCAGGCTCCATGCCCGGCATGGAGCCCAATGCGGAGCCAGATCCCAAGACCCTGGGATCATGACCTGAGCCAAAATCAAGAGTTGGACACCCAACTGACTGAGCCACCCAGGCGCCCCAAATTTATGAAGACAAGACAAAGATGTTTGGACTTGGGGTAGTAAATTAGTGAGGAAGTCACAAGGTTTGTTTATGCAGCCTTCTCATACCTGCTTTCGGGGGGACAAAGTATTGTCAGAGGGTCCTTCTACCGTCCGTTTCTTAAATACCTTTAGTTCAAAATAATCAATATGCCAAAGTGGCATATTTTGGGGTGGCACATTTTGCTTCCCTTCAGAAACATCTCCATGGAGGAATGTTGGGTAAGCAATTGGTCACTGCAGTGTACAAACAGTGATAAATACATAGTAATAGATCAGATGTATATAAGGAATTTGGACAAAAACAACAAAAAAATTCCTTACTAGAGACTAGGGGATGGGGGGATGTACATAGGAACACAATCTCATACTTGAATTCTTTTAATCTCCCTGTTCCAGTAGAATCTAGTGACTGGCTTTCCAGAGCATTGTTAATCAAGGTCAGAGGTTAGTCTGTTGCAAAGTGCGACATTCCATACCTGGAAGGCAGTGTATAAATCAAGCCCTGCTAAATGGCCTTATTAATAAATATATTTCAATGCATTTGCACATTTAAGCACATATTATCTCGTTTATTTATTAACTATTTTAAGGCCTTAGAGCTTGTGCCGCTAAATTTTAAAACACAGTATCTCTTCTGTATTACTGAATCTAGAAAGAAAAGAATATAA
This sequence comes from Panthera tigris, assembly GCF_018350195.1. NCBI lineage: Eukaryota > Metazoa > Chordata > Mammalia > Carnivora > Felidae > Panthera > Panthera tigris. The sequence goes on along the minus strand of NC_056663.1, from coordinate 176,262,147 downwards.
AATTAGGAAGAGTGAAACAAGGTATTATATCAAATTTGATGTATTTGGGGTCTGGTATGTCATACCTAATTTAGCTGGATGTCCTGTTACACTTCATTGCCTGCATGTTACCATAATTAGAGGTGACAGGGTGGAACATTTTAAGTCTTAAAAAAGTTAAATCAAAGTAAATTCTTTACAATATCAAGTAGATAATTATAAGCAACTCCTGTTATCAAATACAAGTGGAAAAAATCCTAAGTACGTTGGAAAAGGGAAAAGTCCCATTCAAACATTGTGCTATTGGGGGACTTTAATTATGTCAAGAAATTATAGGTATAACAGTACTGATTATTTCAATGTTTAAAGTATGCAAGCAAGTTCAAGGTATCATTTTAAACATAACAGGCTTATATAAGTCCTGCTACATCATCTGACTTGGAAGTGGTAAACTGTAGATTTCATTGTGATGTTGATACTCAGTCAACCCCCAAGGCTTTCTTTGCAATTTTGCTTGCTTGAGAATTTTTACCTTATATAGGTAAGTAAGCATTTAGAGGATTTTCACTTGGGATAATTCATTTTTATAGTCAGACTCAGTATGTGTGCAAGGATTGCCTATCTAGTTTGACATTACCAGAAGTGAAGAAATGTTTTTATTAGCCAGGGGCTAAGCTTCATAAAATCTTTGTTTCAGACACATTGTGAGTCACTATGCATTTCCTAACTATGTTTAACACAAACTATTGTACTTTTGGGTGACATATTCAGTGTAAAACAGATCTCCTATCCTACAGATCCAAACAGAAGACTGCTATAAATCAGAGCAGAAAATTAGTCGTTAGATGATCCATTATAATATCTGCCAGTGATAAGGCTTTTTCTATGTCTAGACTGATTTTCCATGTTAAAAAGTAAAACACTACAACCTTTTCCACGTTTTAGTTTTAAAAATAAACTCATCCTACTGATGCCATTAGTTAAAATATTAATTACCAGGTGTTAAAAATTAGATCTGAAAGAACTATACAACATGAGAACAAGAAGAGCTTTCTGGGGCTTCTGGGTGGCTCAGTCGGTCAAGCTTCTGATGTCAGCTCAGGTTATGATCTGGCAGTTTGTGTGTTTGAGCCCCACATGGTGTCTGTGCTGACAGTGTGGTGCCTGCTTGGGATTCTCTCTTTTCCTTTCTCTCTGCCTCTCCCCCACTCATGCTTTTTCTCTCTCTCTCTCTCAAATAAAGAAACTTAAAAAATAATAATAATAATACAATAAACTTCGCTCCCCCTATGTTCTCTTCTGTTGACTTTTGATTTTTTTGCATACTTTTCCACCTTTAGATGTCTTTCATCATCATCTGATGTTCTTTCCATAGTATCTCATGTTCTGAAAAATATTATTAGTTATATTTCATCTCTGGTAATATATATCTAAAGACATTTAGATGCATTTATATGCAATACAAGTTTGGAATAGTAAATAGCAGTTCAATGAAGATAATAAAATTAATGAAGTCAGTTAGTTTCATACCAAGATAATCACTCAAGAATCTCACTATGGAGGGCAACTGCTATTAAACATGAGCCCCATATACTACTATATCTATATATCTAAAGACATTTAATCTAAGATTATGTAATTGTAACTGGTAGACTGGGACAATAGTCCAGCTAGTCTCCAAGCTCTACCTTCAGACAATATTGAGCATTTTATTAAGAATTTGAGGGAGTAACAGAATGAAGAAAAGACTTGGAGATTGAGCCCGGGGCTACATGTAACCGTATCATAGTTTGAAGTCACGGGAAAGAAACTTTGGCGTACAAAAGCTGATGGGTCCCATTAGTAGTATATGGGGCTCATGTTTAATAGTAGTTGCCCTCCATAGTGAGATTCTTGAGTGATTATCTTGTTTTGAAACTAATTGACTTCATTAATTTTATTATCTTCATTGAACTGCTTTTTACTATTCTGAACCTGTATTGCATATAAAATATAGGGAATTCATTTTAAAAAATTAAAGAAGACTGTAACAGATGGCTGGAGTTCCATAGGATATTTATTTATTGATTTAGTATTTTAGTTTTTATTTATTTTTAAGAGAGAGAGACAGAGCACGAGCAGGGGAGGGGCAGAGAGAGGAAGACCCAGAATTCGTAGCAGGCTCCAGGCTCCGAGCTGTCAGCACAGAGCCTGACGCGGGGCTTGAATTCACAGACCCCAAGATCGTGACCTGAGCCAAAGTCAGTGCTTACCTGACTGAGCCACCCAGGTGCACCTGTGGCATTTTTTTATGGCACTCCAAACAGACTTAAGACACACCATGCACTCCACATTTTGGAGAAAGCCTACCTGAAAACAGAACCAATCCAGAGGAGCTGGTAGGAGACTGAAAGCTCATGGCTCAATATCCTTTCCTTGTTCTTTGAGGATCCTGTAGCCAGATAAAGCCTCCGTCCTTTCTGTGAATTCAATCTGTATTTCTTGAAAGATTATTTGGTGCTTCCTTTGGTGTTTTAATATCTCCTGTTGGAAATTCAGACTAGAATTAGAATTCAACTAAACTAGAACTCAACTAAAACAGGGTAACATAGGCACATTTTCAAAATAGATTATTTTATTGTCTCAGAGTGAGACTCCCTACTTTAAAATAGGATTAAGTAATCAGTTGAGGGAAGATAACCACACACACGTACATATATATAGACACACATAAATATATCTATGTATCATGAATATGAATATCATATATATCATAGAATACTACATACAGATGATATACGTGACTTTTTTTTTTTAGGAAAGCAGATTCTGTTGCATAGAAGATATATTCAATTTGCTTAAAAAATGGCAAATACAGATATGCAAAATGGAAACATTGAATTTCTCTGTGTAAGACAGAAAAGATATCTTGAAGTTCTGGAATAGGAACAGGAAGACATCTGATATGATATTAGATAAGAGCACAGAGAATATAAAGGAAAAAGAAAAATGGCAAGAGAAAGATGGTATGAGTTTGGAATATCAACGACAAGAGTTAAAATTTCTAGTAATGGGGTAGATAAAGAAGCTTAAAAGAAGAAGAATCTTTAATATTCAAATTGTAATTCTTTTTGTAACTCTGACATCTTTATTATGCCTTCATCTCTCTGATCCTTAGTAAGTTTTACAAACACAAATATCTTAGTGTGTGCATGCATGTGTGTCTGTATAGGTGTGTAAATTATTGTATGTAAAGTAAGAGACTATACTCAGTTAATGCAGTGAAATACAACATCCAGGAAAAGGTAATGGAAATGTAAAAAAATAATTAATTTATCAAAAAGCAAGTCCCTGAACATTTACAGAAATTTGGGAGGAATTTTTCTATTCCACAAGTGTGGAAAATAATGTATGAGTTAAGCTTTTCGGACTTAATAGTTTCTACATAATCTGAGCCTCAACAGAAACCAACATTACACCTAGAATAGTCAAGGAGGGTTTATTTACAAAGGTGTGGGTATAGGAAGAGGGGGAGAGATACCACAAAAGATAGTGAAATAACCACTTGCTTCCCAATAGCCACTTCCTTACCACCACTAGGTCTCAAAATCAGAATTAAAACATCCTAGAGAGTCTGTGCTTTGTTCCTACCAGTGACTGAAGAACACAGCTACTTTCAGGTAAGAAAGAAGGGGAATTAATATCCTGACCTCATGCTTTATCCTTTGGATCTCTTGCTAGAGCTCCCCACTGGTTGAAGACCAATCAGAAGTCAGAGGACCCAGAAGCCATATAATCCATAAAGGTCAACATCCAGGGTAAATAAAGCAGGTTGGTGAAATGTAGGACATGGATATGAAAGGGAAAATGGCAGGTGTCTTTCACAATTTAAAAACATTAACTGCTTTATGGATAAATTTACTAACAATACAGAAAGGATGGTCTCTCCTAAGTGCCTAGGACAATCCCTGGCTTGCAATAGATGCTCAAAAATATTTGTTCCTCTCCTCTATCCATATCTGCAATTTGTTTTTGCAATAAGAATGCATAAATAGAGGGGCACCTGGGTGGCTCAGTCGGTTAAGCGTTTGACTTCGGCTCAGGTTATGATCTTGCATCTTGTGAGTAAAGCTTAGCATCAGGCTCTGTGCTGACAGCTCAGAGCCTGGAGCCTGCTTCAGGTTCTGGGTCTCCCTCTCTCTTTGGCCCTAACCCACTCACATTCTCTCTCTCTCTCTCTCTCTCTCTCTCTCTTTCTGTCTCTCAAGAATAAAGAAACGTGAAAAAAACTTAAAAAAATAGAATGCATAAATAGAGGTATCAAGGCCCTTTTCTCACAATAAAGCTTTAATACCAAAATAATATATCAAAAGGGCTCTGAAGCTGCAGGCTGTGTAGAGATTGTTATGAGACATAAGCTACATTAACATTGTTTTTTTTTAATTTGTTAAATGTTTATTTTTGAAAGAGACAGAGAGAGCATGAGGGGGGAAGGGTAGAGAGAAAGAGGGAGACACAGAATCCGAAGCAGGCCCCAGACTCTGAGTTGTCAGCACGGAGCCCAACGTGGGGCTCGAACTCACGAGCTGTGAGATCGTGACCTGAGCCGAAGTTGGACTCCCAGTGGACCAAGCCACCCAAGCGCCCCTGTTAACTGATGTGTATTTGTAACTCTGTGTATGCTTAAATTTTTGGTGCCACCTGTTGTGGCTTTCAAATTAGAGTTAAAAAAAAAAAATCCACCATATTTTTTTTTAATGCTGAGGAGCTTTGGCAAGGAAAATAGCAATGGTGGATTCCTATGTCCTGTGTCATTGATTTCATCCTCACAAAGAGAAGAGATGCACTGGGAACTCAGTTAAAACTTGTATATAAAAGGCACTGAAAATGAAACAATCAACTTACTAATGCTGAAGTCAAACAGAACACTAACAATTAAGATGAATAATGGCTTTATCACAAAGATTTCTTTTTATTTCATAAAAGAGTTTTAGAAGTTAACTGAAAATACAAATACATGGTTTACTTATATCTAAAACACACACACACACACACACACACACACACACACACACATACCAAAAAACAAAAAACAAAACAAACAAAAAGAACCTCCTGGTACCTTGAAAAAAAAACTATATGGATATTTTGGGGTATGTTTTCTCCAGAAATAAGTGAAAAATAATTTCATAGGACTAATATTCCAGAAATGTTAAAGTCCAGCATTAAAAAATTGTTTTTGAGGTGAGGGAGGGAGGGGATAGAATATGTTGATAGATTTTCCTATCTGCATTATCAGGATGAGAATAATATGAACAAAATGTTTTTAGCCAGTAGCATCACAAATGTCTGCTTACCTCAAAACAATATAAATATATTTTGTTTAAAATAGTATACTTCAAATGAATTCAATAGCTTCCAGCTGGATGCCAATTACTTCATAAAAAAACCAAACCAAAAATTCCCCTCAAATATTTATGTAATGATATACCATCAACATGCAACTCCCCACACCAAATGTGTGCTTCATCTTTCGTACCAACAGTAATTATTATTAATTATTCATCTTTTTCTAGCTGCCATTGAATTTGCCAGCAGAGTTTTCCTGGAAAAGTATTAGGGATTAAGAATACTTTTCAGTACTAACACTAAAGAAGGACATCATTAAGAAAAACAGGACAGGGTAACAGTGGTAATAAGCAATTGGAACATACATTTTTTTAGAGTAGGAAAATAACATGCAAAGAAATAAGTGGATTTGCAGTGGGTTTTTTTTTGTGTAACAAAAGGTGTAACTAGGAAGTAAGAAAGGTCTTTGTTTTGTTTTTTAATTTGTCTACTTGCACTGCAACCTGTTCTGCTTCTTGTAAAATACTGCATTACGGATTTGCATTCCTAGGAAAAGGAGAGGTTGTACAGAATTTAGATAGATGTCTGTATGATTTCATATCTCATTTTAAAAAAGAGTGTGCCAGTGACCAATAGAAATACACGCTGAGGTAAGCTGATTGTCTCAAACAGAGCGCCCCAGAGTTGGAATGACATTCACAATCAACCACCTGGGTAAGTCTTGATTCTGGGACAGACTGGTGAGGAAGGAGGTCTGGAAGCATGGTGGGCAGTGATAAATAAATAAATAAATAAATAAAATAAATTTAATTCCACCCACAATAAATACATGGTGGGTGCAATTAAATAAAATATTACTTTCCCTATGCTGCATGTATTTGGTAAAAAAAATGCTACGTCTCAAATTTTATATTATGTATTTCTACTTTTGATATTTTTGAAAATCAAAAATTTTAAATATAGAGAACGAGCAACGTGTTCACAACATAGTGAACCAGAACGTGGTAGGTAGCTGGTGTATTAGACTTCATGTTAACACATAGCTCAGTAAGATTATAAACAATGTGTAGGAATCAGAAGACGGTGGAGAAGTGAACATATTGGCAACCTGGAGGTTAGGGAAAGAGATCTCAGTAATTCTTCTTTTAATTATCTATGTTTCTAACCCATACAACAGAGAATTAATCACAGAAGAAAACTGTTATAAAGCAAAGGGGAGAGGGAAAATTGGATCTCTTTTTATCATTTAGAATTTACTTCCGCATAATCCATAGAAAAAACTAGAAAACAGGCTTTCAAAAGTGTGCTTGGTAAAATATAATCTAACTTGCGTTAAATATGAAAAGCTAACTTGATCATTACAATTATGTTTAATCTAAAATGATTTCCATTTAGGGAAAGTTTTAGATGGCTTGAGGTATGAATATATATGTGTACATAATTATAACGCTAATTATATGAGTCACAGAGGTAAATTCTGTTTAAACAAACGTAAGGAAAACGACCTGATGTTTTGTTGTCTTGCTTTGTTAGTTCCATCCTTGTAGAACTGAACTCTCATCCACTAGAAAAATGTAAGTTTCAATAAACTTAAAAAAAAGTATTTATTTTGTGTGAGACAGAGAGTGGGAGACGGGCAGAGAGGGAAGGAGAGACTCCCAAGCCGACTGCACTGTCAGCGCAGAGCCTGACTCAGGCCTCAAACCACAAACTGTAAGATTGTGAACTGAGCCAAAATCAAGAGTCAGGTGCTTAGCTGACTGAGCCATGCAAGCTCCCCCCAACAACAGATTTTTAATTAAAGAAAATAAAAAAAAAAAAGTAGGGGCGCCTGGGTGGTTAAGCATGGAACTCTTGATTTCACCTCAGGTCATGATTTCAGCTCAGGTTTTTTTTTACCACAATACCCACGATTCATTGTCTCACTGCTTGGAAGAATTAAGAGATGAACACAAAGTGAGCGGCAGGCAAAAGCTTACTAGAATATAAGATTCCAAAGGAAGAATGGTAGGAAAGCTCTCTTTACAGAGAGGGGACTTTCAAAAGTGAATCCCAGGGACTAGAGACAAGAGCTCTTGTTTTATAAGGTTCTGGTCAGTCTTCCCCCTGACTTTCCAACTTTGTTCCTTCTCAGGTTCCATCCTTATTGGCTTGATAGTTCTAAGTGCTGGGTTGTCCATTCCTGATTGGCTCCTTTCCAGGGTATGGTGGTGTTGGGGAAGGGGGGGTCTGTGGCCATACTTTTGTCAAAAATTCCAGAGGGAAATTTGAGGAGGAGTAGGTGGGGCCCATTAGATTCTTAAGAGGAACCTTATGCCTGAGGGGGCTTGCAGTGGTCAGACACTCCCAGCATTGTTCCAACATAGGTGTTTTTCCCCACCCGGGGACCTCAGGCCCTAATCTTTCCCTCTCTGCCTACATAATCCTATCTTCTCCTAACATAATGATCTCACAGTTCCTGAGTTGGAGCCTCACACTGGGCTCTGGACAATGCAGAGCCCGCTTTGGAATCTCTCTGTCTCTCTGCCCCTACCCCACTCACACACACTCTCTCTCAGTATAAATAAACCTAAAATAATAATAATAATAATGATGATGATGATAATAATAAAAAGTTATATGTTTCCATATTTTTAGTCACTTGAAAGATTACTTTTTGGAGGAAAAACAAATCTTATTTTTCACTCAACACAGTAGTTTCTTCTTTAAATTGTATTTCTTTCTAGTATGGTATCCTTGTAGACACTTTTCACTCATATATCTTCCAGTTTGGCGGTAGCAATCCTGAAATATCTAAGACTGAAGACTTAAAAGTTTCTCATTTTAAATCAACATTTTTTTTTAATGTCCATTTTAACATCTAAAACATATCGCTTTGTGAATTCTTTAATGAAGACTCTGAATGTATAATGTATAGCCAAGCTTTCTTCAGACAGGGAATACCTCCTTTTTGAAAAGTATTAGTATAAAGTAAATTGAAATAGAAATATTTTAGATTATTAGATAGCCATTATAAAATTATTTATATACGAAACGGAAATAATTCTAGTGCACATATTTTACTGATCACAAAATTTGTTATGTATTTTAAACCCCGTGAAAAATAAAAATGTCATCTTTGTAGAAAATCAGATATGTCATTGAAAATTTCATATAATATGCTGCCTGGAGAAGTAGTAAAAGCACTTGACATTGTTAAACATTGGCAAAGACAGAAATAACAGCTTGTACTAATGCAAATTGGCCAGAGTTTGTTGATATAGATGAACATGGACAGATGGTTTTCAGTAAGCAGTATCATCATTGGTTTCCTATTTAACGGAAATGAAGGACTTTATATTTATGATGGCATACAAGAAATCATGAGAATGAAGCCATTCAATTTTTTTCTATCACTTTTCTTCCTCAAGTAGAGAAGCGACTAATAGAGTAACTATTGGGTGCTTACGTGACACGTTGTATTGTGAAAATTGTCCATTCTGACCATGTTATCTCACCCACAATCATCGTCTACTATAGTTTTTCTACCCTAACAGTGAAGTGTGGCTTCCCTTAGTTTTTAAAAGTCTGAAGTCCATTTTTCTTGGGAGGCAGAGACAGGGGACGAAGTTGTGTTATTTGAAGTTTGTCATTGCAAAGTAGTGGAAACAAGTGTATACTAGTATGTTACTTAGAGTTATCTGGGCAGTCATATAATCAAGAAAGGCTATTCAGGGATAAAAAGAGCTTGGTGGGAACAGAGATCAGTAAGACAAAACACATTTCCAAAGGTAGCCGAAATACAAAGAGCTGTAGTAGAAACCCAGGAGGTATGACCTAAAAGAGAGAAGACAGAGAAGCAGTAGAATAGGAAATTAAATACAATGATAGTTCTGGGAAAGTGTGTTTTACCCTAAACTAACTTTAAAAAAAAAAGGTAACTTAATTTGAGAGAGAGAGAGAGAGGGAGCGCTCGGGTGGGGGGGCAGAGAGAGGGGGAGCGACAGAATCCCAAACATGATCTGTGCTGTCATCACAGAGCCCAATATGGGGCTCTATCTCATGAACCCTGAGATTGTGACATGAACCCTGAGATCATGACCTAGCCAAAATCAAGAGTAGGATGCTTAATCAGCTGAGCTACCCAGGCTCCCCACCTGACACTGGCTTTTAAAAGTATTTACTTAACTGAAAACATCAGATAGGGTCAAAAGCAATTATAATATAAAAGTTTTGGTAAATACACAATGAACATTTTCAGATAATTTTTTTAAACCAATTCCAGTTGAAGGTGGAAGTATTGAGACTCCCACCAAGTCTGATAGGGATCATTGCTATTCACAAAATTTGAGAAAAACAATAATTGTAGCCTGTACTTTCCAATAGCTAATATGGTAGTATCTTTTCTGTAGTACCGTAGGATCATCTTCAAGGAAGACACTATTATAAAACAAACAAAAAACTGTTATTTTAAGTATGTAGTTATTTAATACATTTAAAACAGATAATTTGCATGTATTTTAAACACCTATTTAAAAAAATACATTATTATTCCATATGACATTTATATACTCTCAAAGATAATAAACATACAAATCAAACTCTAGCTGTTGCTTAGACAATAATATAGGTGGCATGTAGGTGATACTCCTTTTCCTGAAAGGTAATCACAATAAAATCAATTAATCCTTAACTCAAAGAAATGTGAGGATCATCAGGATGTGATTACATTTCCTTTATAATGACTTCAATCAAGATGTAACTACACTGCTGAGTGTAACTGAAATTGCATTAAATTACAATTTACTTGAGATTCAAGAGTCCTTAAATTTTCAAAATATAAATAAAATCTAACTCAATATTAAAACTCTGAGTTTCAACAGAAACTGTTTTCACAGTGTGTGAAAGGATTAGAAATACTGTAATTACCCAGCTCCAGTTAAATATTTTTTCTGAACCAAGAAGCAAGTAGCACATGACATTCCTGCATGCAATATCCCTACAAGATCATTCTAAACATGCCACATTTAAAATCACTTATATCTTATTCTTGCCACCAGTGGACAAACAAAATTGGAAATTTGAACCATACCCTCATTTTTCAAGTAATGAACCACCTATTTTTATAGTAGTTAACTTTATACCATTTCTCTAATTTTGTTCTTTTTCTACTTTCCTTCTGATGGCTACATCAACTTTGATAGCAGACCTAAAGAAGAGATTTAGTGAGTGATCAGTGGACAATTATCCTGGCTTCTTTCATAAAATTAGAAGACTTCATTTTTTAAACAATTGCTCCAAATCTTATTCATATTTTCGTGTCGTATCTATACCCTGAACAAGAAAACTTACACACTTTTTTGGTTTTCTACAACCTAATTTTTAAGTTCCTTTTGCATCATGTCCTATTTATTGTTATATATGAAACAAAATTTGGAGAGTGAATTAAAACCTTACTCTTTCATCGTTTCTCAAAAGAGATTATAATGAAGAGGGAGATGAGGAAAAAATGCATATGTAACATAAACAAGCTGTGTTCAAATGCTGATTCTACTGCTGACAATAGTTTTGGTCTCTCTTTAAAGGGGAAGATACCTGTGGCAGTTTTAAATATGGCTAGAAATACTTGGAAAGTCCTCATATCAAGGGGTAACCACCATCTTCTTTCCACTAAAGTCAGACCAGCAGCTTCTGATTGCTTCAACCAATAGTGTATGACTGAAGTAATTTAGTCAAGTATTTGACGCTGGGTCTTAAAAGGCCATATGCCTACTTACTAGAGCACTCATTCTTGAATCCTTCAGCTGCCATGTAGGAAGCTCAACCACCTTTATGCTTCCATGTTGTGAAGAAGTTACATGGAGAAACCATAGTCAGACACTCTTTATCAACAATTTTGAGCCCAGACTTTGAGTCATCCCAACTATGTGCCAAATACGTAAGTGAAGAAGCATCTATATAACTCCATTACCCAGCATTCAATTCATCTGTAGCCATCCAAGACTTCTCTGGGGCAGAGACCCCAGATGTTGCAAACTATGGTGAAATCACTGCCACTTTCAAACCTCTGAGCTGCAGAATTTGTGAAGATAATAAAATGGCAGTTGTGTTATTCCACTAAATGTGAAGTATATTATGCAGCATTAGACAACAGAAATAACAGCAGGTGAAGTGTTTTATCCTCCACAATTTGGCAGACTTGTTGAAGGGAAATGGAGAGAAAACGTAGCACTATGAAAACCTGAGTGCTATTTAATGGCTCTGCTCTTTGGCAAGCAATATATAAATCATAGGTGATATTCTCATATTGTAGTCTTTTATGGAGGATTAAGTGAAACAATATAGTTGACGAAAGCATTCATTAAAAAAAAAAAAACTGAAGTTTTCTTTTCCCCTATTAAAAACATTTCACTCTGCTTTGTTAAAGAAATAGCATGTTGCCTTGAAAGAAGTTCAAACTATATAAATTAGAAAGAAATTATTTCTGTTTATGGGAATTAAGGAAAGTATCATTAGGCGGGAGGTATTTGCAATGCAGTAATAGACATAATAAAAACTTCAATTCAGTTTAACAAATAGTATGGTTGCATGATAGGAGGATATATACTTTGAGATACAGCAGTGAATAAAAAGCTGCTTTTCCAGTCCTCCTAGAATTTAGAGTCTAGCAGGTTAATGGGAATTAAAAATTTTAGCATAATGAGTGTTAAATAAAGGGAAGTACACATGGTTATGGGAATATATAACAGCAAAATGTACCCAGTCTGAGTTTACAGAAAGCTTCTTTGAAAAATTAATAATTAAGCTAATTTACAAGATGAATAGATGATAGTTAATAAATATTGGAAGAGTGGTTCCAGGAAAAGGAACAACATGAGTAAAATCCCTGAGGAGAGAGAATGCAGAATATTTTGGAGAAATCTAGAGAGGACTAGTATATCTGGGTCATATAGACCAATAAGGGCTTATGACCAGAGAGGGAGGCAGGGACCCTATGATAAAGGACATTTAATACAAATTTAAGAATTTAGGAATTTCTCTTAGGGACAAGGCAAGATCACTGGAAAAGTGATAAGCAAGCAAATGACTTTAGAATTTTGTTTTACAACATTACTAAAGGACTCATGACCCACATTAATCTCCAGAGTAGACATAATGGAGATAATCATACCTTTTCTCCTTCGGATACTCATTATGCTCCTTCATCCAAAATGTTTGGGCAATATCCTTCCATAGTTATACAATAGACTTAGAATATTGGTTTCATAGTTTGTACTCTCATGGCAAATTAAGAATTTGAAAAATATAAAACCATTTTACCACTCACAATTCAACTGGTCACGTGATTTAAGTGTATAACCATGTCGTTTCATTATTAAAAAAAAAAAACATTCTAAAAAGTGTGAGCCTACACTCTCAAACTGTGTTCCAAGTATAACAGGAAATTTCATTGGAATATTACATTTAAAGAGATGCTGGTCACTTTTGAAAAGTGACCACTACTTGGAGGAAAAAAAGAGTCAATTAAGTACAGATTGTATAACCTTTCATATAGCTTTTACTCATAATATCTGCAAGTCTTAAAAGTGTCTTAGTCTTGCTTCCTATCTAATGGACGTTGGTCTATTGGCACTATCGTAGACTTCAATTCACATAAATCTTACCTCTTTATCCCATAGCAGTTACGTCCAGGGTGTCCATTATCATAAATACATGTGCTATATCCAGGGTCCAGATATTCTACCTACCTCTTTCTGGCCCCATTCCTAAGATATACTTATACCCCTGGTACACTTTCCTTGAGTACAATATTGCTTCTTAAAAACAAAACAAACAAACAAACAACAAGAACAAAAACTCACTTATTCCTCACTCTCCTGCCTCTGTTCCCTGTCTTGTCAATTCAATTTGCTGGTTTCCAGTTCACGAGAGCTTGATAAACCAACACTTGAAATACTGTACAATACTGCTTTCGATGGTGCCTTGAGCCAGTTCTTTCCTTTTATCCTCTGTGCAAACTTATTCTGATATTATATTTTTCTTTTCAGCACACTTATTACCAAAAGCCATCGGAATTAGCATAGAATCTGTGGTTAAACATAACCATAGTGGCTTTGTGAGTTAAGTGAAAGTATATTCAACATGCGTAAATATTAGCAGACAGTATAGCATCCAAGTATACAATCTTGCAGGATCATTAAAATACTTACCTTAGATATGTGTGAACTTGTTTTGAAAATTAAACTCTATACCCACATGCAAAAATAACATCTTCCAGAAATGTTTCAAGTTATTTTCTCAGAGGAATGTGTCCTATTACTATCGTTACAGTTGCAATTTAATTATCTGATACTCTTAGTTATAGAGCTATATCCTTTGCTTAACAGTTGAAATTAGAGTTTTGAGTCTGAATATAAATCTGGGAAAAAAATTGGCAAGTTGCCAATGTGAGGTTTTACATATAACTAAGAATGCTTGTATTTTTTATAAAGTTGTTTTGTTTTTAAAGTTGGCTTTATAGCCATTTAATTTTTGCTGTGTTCAGGGTCATTTCATATTTAGTAATGAGTAAGAAAAAGTGTTTTCCTTATGCTAATGTTTTAGAAGAGACTAATGTGTACCTCAGAATCTTACTTAAAAAGAAAAGTATATATTCCGAAATAATTTTGCACTCTGTTAAGAATTACAGTTTGTGAATGCACACCCTATGTATTAGAGCAAAGTTTATTCAGGATACATTTGAGTAATATAATTAACAATAAATAATTATGAATAACTGGTCAAATAAAGTTCGAAAATTTAACAGTAATTTCCTTATATATATGTCAAATAGTAACAGTTGGGAGAAAACAAAAAGTTACGTATTTTTATCCGTCTATGGAGGTTGATTATTTAATTCACTTGTTTTTAAAACATTATGTACACATTAATATACTATGGTTATTTTTGAACTTCAAGATAATTTTCACAAAATGAATGTAAGGTTTCATGTTGATTTTATATTATTTTTTAACAATGGAAGCAATGTTTCAAACTTAACAATATAGAACAGAGAAAAAGATATTTGAATATCTACAGAGAGTTCTCTTAGGTAAGGAAATCCCTTGAGTAGCCAATTTTCTATAGAGGATGAGTCTCTGAAGGCATGATTTGGAAGGAGAAAGCAAACAAAGAAACAAAAGCCTGAATTTCTCTGAATAAGAAGTAAACACATAAGTTCACTTTTGGATTGATAATGTGTGGATCTGCTCTCCAATGGATCTGCTCTTCAATGAAAAATTGGAAAATTATAAAACACTAAATCATCTAAGTCTCCTGAAATGGTCATAATAGCATATACAAAATGAAGAAACATTCATTCAAGAAAATCCACTCAAATTCAGTAAGAGTGACAGTCTTTTTCATCTGAACCATGACCCGCTCTTACCTCCCACTCAACTTCTCTCAACAAATATTCCATTCAAGGTGAGAGCAGTAAACAACTGAAGACTTCTATGTCTTAGTTGAGAACTATATCATCTTCCTGGGAATGAGAAGGCACCAGAATTTCTCAAAAGCAATGTACATTTCATTATGTTGTATATATAACATACATAAGCCTATAACATATAGAAATGTAGTATATTTTCCATTAATATTGCAAATGAGGTAGGTGGGAACAAAGTTCTACGGGGCTGAGGAAAAGACAGCATATGATGACTGAAACCCATAGCATCAAATAAAGAGATTAGAAATAGTAAATATGAAGATGAATATAACAAAAACTATAAATGTATACATGCTCTTCTTTCATTTCTCAGCTTCTTTGAAAGACATACAATTATATCAAGCGATAGTCACAACAACGAACATTGGTTTCGTAGCGTGTATAGATGTAATGTGTATAATGATCATAGCCCAGAAAAAAGGAGAAATATATTAGAACATTACAAAAATAACATTTCTATATCTTACTAGAACTATTATACATTTCTAATAGATTTTGACAGCTGAAGATATATACAGTAAGCCCTTAAGCAACAATTAAGGCAAAAACAGAATATATGACTAATGAAATTAAAATTTATATTAGAAAATACTCAACTTGAAAGCAAATAGTAAAGGAGGAATAGAGGGATAAAAAAGACATAAGCATAGAGATAATAAAGTAAGCCCAACTATGCCGATAATAACACTAAGTGTAAGTGGATTAAACAATCCAATCAAAAGGTAGAGATTGTCAGACTGGGTGAAAAAACAAGATCCATGTACTTGCTCTCCACAGGAGACATACTCTGTCTAAAGATAAAAAAAAATCTAAAGATTAAAAAAAAAATAAATGTCTAAAAAAAAAAATCATGATGTAAAATATATATCATGAAACAGTAAGCACAGGAAAGCTTGACTGATTATAGTACTACCAGACAGAATCAATTTTAAGACAAAACAAAAAATGTTACAAAGATAAAGAGGAATATTTTGTAACAAAAAGGTCAACCCATCACGAAGATATAACAATTATAAGTACACAAATACCTGGTCACTGGACCACAAAATGTGTGAAACAAAAATTCCAGAAAAGACACAAATAGACAATTCAACAACATTTATTGGACACTTCATTACTTCTTTTTTGAGAATGGCTACAATAACTAGAAATAACTTAAAGAATTTACAAAAATAAAAAGGATTGTAAAATAATACTATATATAACTGTATACTAATAGATTAATTAGATGAAACAAATTCCTAGAAAGATAACACTTCCAAAAGTGAGTCAAGGGGATATAAAAATCTGAGTAAACTTATAAAGCAAAACAAATAAGTATCAAAAACAAAAAAACAAAAAACCTACCCTCCCCCCATAAAAAAAAACTCCAGCACAGAAAGTCTCATTGTTCAATTCCGCCAAACATTTAAAGATGAACTGATGCAAATCCATCACAAACTCTTACAAACAATAGAAGAGGATACACTTTCCAAAAAAATCATGACAAGAGAAAAAAACTACAGACCAATATCTCTTATAAGTATGAATTGAAAACAACTCCTCAACAAAATACTAGCAAATAGAACCCATCGATATATAAAAAGTATTATACACAGTGGACACAAAAAGTTCCGGGTAGGGAAATGCCCAGTGGAGCTGTGTGGTCTCAAGAGCAGCAGAGCCACCGGAGCGTGATTCCAGCCCAGGAGAGCCGCGGGCACGTAACTCCAACCCTTGAGAGCTTCGGAGGTGTCATTCAGTCCCTGTGGGTCCCCAGCGTGTAGGATCAAGTCACTGAAGATTGTTCTGAAGCTATAGGGTTTACTGTTGTTTACCCTATTAGGTTTTAGACCCACCTACAATCCCTTTCTTCTTTCCCGGTTCTCCCTTTGGGAGTGAGAATCTCCGTCCTACTCCCATCCCACCGTTATACTTTGGAGGCACATTTGTTTGGTTTCACAGGTTCACAGCTGGCAAAGGATTTTGCTTCAGAATAAAACATAAGTTGAGTCTCATCCTTATTTGATTTAGATGATTTTTAGATGAGACTCTGAACTTTAGAACTTTAGACTTGATGCTGGAATAAGTTAAGACTTTTGGATCTATTCAAATGGAATATATAAATTTTGCATATGAGAAGGATATCGCTGTGGTCTAAATGTTTGTACCACCCCACCCTGAAATTCATATGTTTAAATTATTACCTCCAAGGTGATGATGATATTAGTAAGTAAACAGTGAGCCCTCATAAATGGAACCTTACAAAAAGGTCCCACGGAGCTCTCTAGCCCTTTCTACCATACGACAGTAGTGATTAAGTCCGTGGCCCAGAAGAGAGACCTTACCTGACTATGTTGTCACACTGATCTCAGACTCCCAGCCTCCAGGACTGTAACAAGAAATATGTTTCTGTTGCTTATAAGCTACTCAGTCTCTGGTATTTTGTTATAGCAGCCCTAATGGAGTGAGAGACAAGAATTTTGGAGGAGCCAAGGATGGAATGCTATAGAATGAATATTTATGTACCCCCACAAGTTTATATGTTGAAACCTAATATTCAACGTGATGTTATTTGGGGGTGGGGACTTTGGGAAAAAATTAAGTCATGAAGGAAGAGCCCTCATGAATGAGATTTGTTTTGTTCCTTTATATAAGAGACATCCAAGAGATCCTTTACTCCTGCCATTTGAGGAATCAATGAAATGACAGCAATCTATGAATAAGAAAGCAGGCTCTCATCAAACATTGAATCTGCTAATGACTTGATCTTGAACTTCCAGAGCCTCTAGTTGTGAGAAATAAATTTGTGTTGTTTATAAGCCACTCAGTTTATGGAAGTTTTGTTAGAGCAGCCCAAAAGACACCCTAAGATTAGGAACAAGACAAGTGTATCTACTCTTGCCACTCTTATTTAACATTGTACTAGAAGCTCTAGTCAGGACAACTTGGCAGGAAAATGAAATAAAGTATATATCTGAATCCTAAGGAAGTAGTAAATGTATCTATTTACAAATGACATGATCTCTTGCATAGACAACTTTTTTTTTATGTTTATTTATTTTTGAGAGACAGAGCGAGACAGAGCATGAGTCAGGAAGGAGCAGAGAGAGAGGGAGACAAGAATCTGAAGCAGGTTCCAGGCTCTGAGCTGACAGCAGAGAGCCCAACGCGGGGCTCAAACCCACGAACCGTGAGATCATGACCTGTGCTGAAGTGAGACGCTTAACAGACTGAGCCACCCAGGCACCCTCTTGCGTAAACAATTTTAAGGAATTCACTAAAACACTATTATTAGAATTTAAAAATTAGTTCAGCAAGGTTGCAAGCTACAAGACCAACATATAAAAATCAATTGTACTTCCTTATAGTTTCAATGAACAATCTGAAAATGAAATTAAGGAAGCATTTCCATGTATAACAGCATCAAAAAGAATAAAATGTTTACAAATAAATTAAGCAAGAGGAGTGCAAAACTTACACTCGGAAAACTAAAAATATTCTTCAGACAAATTAAGATTTAAATAAGTCGAAATACGTCCCATAATCATTGATCTGAATATTTAATGTGATTAATGTGTTCAAGTGATGATGACCTTATCTCAGTTTATGTTGGATGGTAGTCCATAAATCCAGAGGGCATATGAACATGTATATTTTTTTTTCTACCACCATCCTGAATACGAATACTTTTATTTCATGTGTGTAATTCATAAACCCATTTTTGAGAATCTCATCAGTCCAAGATTTACACCGTTTACACCTGAGATTTTAAAATCTTTCTCCTTAACCAGACTGAAATGTGAATGAAGCATTGCAAATATAACTAGATATTTCAGACTCCATTTAGATATTTTCAAAACACTCAAAAATAATTCAAGTTATGTTACAAATTAATAAAACTTTAAATCTCATTAATATAAAATGTGGCAGAACCATTAGTTAAGAGAGAAATAAGTGAAAAGGAATGTAAGTGGGGTAAAAGCCTGGAGGGAGGAAGGGAGAAATTGATGGAGAGAAGGAAGGAGGGAGAAAGGAGTAGAAGGAACAAAATCATGAAAGCAATTAATTGAACTAATGTGAAAATACATCTGCTCCTTCTTTCAGAGTGCAAGCCCTTTAAAATGACTAATTAGCATGGAATGCTGCAGGCTACTGCATAACTATTGATTTAATGAATGCAGTTGATTGTATTTTGGAAAAGTTAGAATTGCTCAGATTGTAGGAAGTTTAAAAAGCATAGAGTTCAGTTTTGTGCCCCTGGGCAGAAATATTCCAGTCACTCAGAAAACAGAGAATTTATCTCATTTTTTAAATGTCCAGGGAAGGAAATTCTGCAATTTCCTCTCAAAATACATCTTAGGCTCACAAAGAACACTTTTGCAGAATCACAGCTTTTATTTACTCACACAAACACCTCATTTAAGCCAAATCAAAAAGATGAAGGTACTTTGGGTTGAAGATATCTGCATGCTGGCGAGTGGATCCCAAAAGGAAGAGTTTAGGAGACTGGGCGTGGTGGTGAGCTCTCCTCTAAAGGTACGTTTTTAACAAAAACATAGTCAGTATTACAAATGACGAAACATTATGGTGACTTAACCCCTTTATAAAAGGAAATATGGATTTCAAAGAGAATAAATGTAAAGTTCATTTCCTTGACAGATCACTACTTA
Organism: Panthera tigris; assembly: GCF_018350195.1. NCBI lineage: Eukaryota > Metazoa > Chordata > Mammalia > Carnivora > Felidae > Panthera > Panthera tigris. Next base: position 176,242,722 of record NC_056663.1, on the reverse strand, counting down.
ATTGAATCATGAGGATACAGGGAGAGTTAGGAAACACACACACACACACACATTTCTGTCAATTCTTGGAAGGCAGCTATGCTCACCACTATACCACCAATGCTACATTTCTAGAAATTCTTAATCCCTAGATAAAATACAAAGCCTAAGTATTTACTAAGATCCTTTGATGATTTACCTACAAATGCACACATATGGTGTTTAAGGATAACTAGACAGCTGCCTTAATTACTTAGGTATAATTCAGCTATTCAGATAGTTGATATAGTGTACTCTGCTCTACTTTTCTGGTGACCTATGGCCATTATTACTAACAAGTTAAAAGAAAAAAAAGGAAAAATTAGAATATGGAATCATGAGAGCCACAGGGAAGCACTAAAAATACTTTCTCTTATATACCAAATTTGAAATGCTAATTCCATTGAGAGAAGGCTTTATTCAGCCTAACTCAGGAGAAATCAGAATTATGTATTACTGTTAAAAACATGACTTTAAAGTATGTTTTTGCTCTCCTTTTCAGGTTGTCAGCTTTACTATTTTTCTATACAAAGACGTTACTTAGGGCTGTTGGGGTGGCTTAGTTTGTTAAGCATTCCACTCAATATCAGCTCAGGTCATGATCTCACAGTTCATGGGATCAAGCCCCACAGCAGGCTCCACACTAAGCATGGGGCCTGCTTTATATCTCTCTTCCTCCCTCTCTCTCTCTCTCTCTCTCTCTCTCTCTCTCTGACCTCCCCTACAGCACATGCTCTCTCTCTCTCTCTCTCTCTCTCTCTCAAAATAAATAAATAAGCTGTAAAAAATAATAATAAAATAAAATAAAATAAAATAAAATAAAATAAAATAGACCTTAATTAGATGGCAGCCTGAACCTGGGTCTCTTTCACATAGCATTTTAAGCAGATAGTATTGTAATAAATTTGTCATGTGATAAATACTTCCATTGTTTCAAGTGAAATAGTTTTGTCCATTCTGTTAACCATTTTAATGTAAGCTGCAGCTTTAAAATAAAGTGAAAATGCTCTTATGTGGATATGTATTGATTTTTTTAAGATTTTATTTTTACGTAATCTCTACACCCAATGTGGGGCTCAAACTCATGACCCCAAGGCCAAGAGTCACACGCTCCACCGACTGAGCCAGCCAGGCACTCCTGGATATGAATTAATTACATACAAAGATTTCTTCTTTTGACTACAGCATTTTAAAAGTGCATATCTAGGGGCGCCTGGCTGCCTTAGTTGGTAGAGCATCCGAATCTTGATCCCAGGCTTGTCAGCCGAAGTCGGACGTTTAACCGACTGAGCCACCAGGCACCCTGGACATGCAAATCTACTTTTAAAAGTTTAATAAACATTATGTGGTGAGTACATGTCAGCCTGGCTGAAAACAATTCCAAATTTTAAGACAGACATATTTTTCTCATAGTATTTAAGATGTCAGACATCTTACATTTCTTCACTCTTTGAATAAAATTTAATCCTTTGTATTTTTCTGGAATGGTCAAGCACACACCTCTAGTGTTTACTGAAGCATGTGTCTACTTTATAAAAACCTCTAAGCAAGACTGTAAGGACCTGAACTTTTCCGTGATTCTACTTGTCCAACTTGTGGTTGCTTTTATGGTATTTGAAATAACAGATGATCGTTATGATCAATTCTATATGTCTATCTATTGTCTTATCTCAAATAGTATTAAGTTTACCAAAAAAAAAAAAAAAATGATAATTTTGTCAAGTCACCCATCTTAATCTAAGACACTATTTATCCTAAGGTAGTAAAGCCTTCACTCTTTGCACCACACTCCTTTCAAAACCTCTCCAAATCGGCCACTAATTTCAGTCAAAAGCATTGTTTCATCATTAAAATAAATAGTCATGATGTAGTATGAGAAGAAAAAAAGAAAAACATATAAAGATTGCTTATTTATAGGAAATAGAATTGTACAAATCCAAACACAAAACAATCAAGAGCCAAAATAGTAGACTTTTAAAAATATTCAGAAAACCAAGGCAGCTGGATATTATGTTAATAAACTCAAATACTTGTGCTAAGGTAAAATTCATGTGAAAAGTAGACTGGATTGTTCTGCAAATCTGTGCCACTGTTGAGCTACATTTTATTTTCTCATGTTTTGTAGTCATAAGATAGAAATTAAAAAGTGCTTTACACAATTTAAAACTTAACTTTAAAACAAACAACATTGTAATTAAGATGATAAATTACTGCTTACGCTTTGCTGGTCTTGTTATCAGAGAACACAGGCAATCATGAAGGTTGTGGCTAGTAGTTAAGTACATTGACCCTTTAAAGAAGCAGGGAGGGGCACTGCTCGGCTCTGTCAGCTAAGCTTCAGACTTCTGGGCAGGTCATGATCTCACATGTCATGGGTTCCTGCCCCACATCAGGCTCTGCGCTGTCTGTGCTGACAGCTCGGAACCTGGAGCCTGCTTTGGATTCTGTGTCTCCCTCTCTCCATGCCCCATCCCCACTCGTGCCCTGTCTCTGTCTGTCTCTCAAAAACGAAGAAAGTTAGAACAAACAAACAAACAAACAAATAAATCAAAAGCTGGGAAACTCATCTTCAGGGAATTGTAAGAATGAATGCTGGCATGGCATTGTTGAATATTCAGAATTGTTCAAGAAAAGGCAACTCTTAATACATATTATTAGATAAATCCAAATGTTGAAGAAATGGTACCTATTCCAAAAACAAAGACATAAATTAAAAAGGGGGGAAATGTCTGGATGTAGTGCTCAAGTTATAAGTGACTTATTTGCGATTCCTAAATCTTCCAAGTCAGTCGCTACCTGGGGTTGCCTCTGAATCAACGGGTATCTTCCCTTTTTTCTCATGCTCTAACATATGAAACCTAGTTCGATTCTCTCCAAAGGTCAAGAACCTCCGAGCTGACAATTAAACAAACTTCTGACTACCATACATGACATACTACCTGGGGTTATACACAGTCATCTTTACTTGCTCTTGATGAGTTCGTAGTTTTAAAATTAAAGTATACTAATTCTAGTCATTCTGTTTTTTTTTCTTTCACACCAGTACATGAAGAAGTTGCTACTTATTTAAGACTTTTCCTTGTGGGTATGTCTTTTCTGGGTTGGTAAAATCTTGGATTTGGGCTCATGAGAAAGCAGTTAGAGAGGGATGACTAAAATGAAATTCTACAAATGGAAGAGCCTTTCTTTTTTTTCTTTTTTTTTTTTTAACGTTTATTTATTTTCGAGACAGAGAGAGACAGAGCATGAATGGGGGAGGGGCAGAGAGAGGTTGACACAGAATCTGAAACAGGCTCCAAGCTCTGAGCGGTCAGCACAGAGGCCCTATGCGGGGCTTGAACTCACGGACCGCGAGATCGTGACCTGAGCCGAAGTCGGCGCTCAACCGACTGAGCCACCCAGGCGCCCCAATGTCTTCTGAACTCTTTTCACATCTTCCTTTAGTTTTTTGAGCATCCTTAAGACAGTTATTTTAAAGTCCTTGTCTAGTAGATATACCATCAGGTCTTTTTCAGAGACAACTTCTGTTGTTTCTTTTTTTTTTTTTTTTTTTTTTTCCTTTGAATGAGCCATGCTTTCCTGTTTCTTTGTATACCTTATGATGTTTTGGTTGAAAACTGGACACTTGAATCAAATAATGTGAATTGAATCAGATGCCTTTCCTTCCCCAGGGTTTCCTGGGGTTTTACTGTTGTTTGGGCTTTTTTAATTTATAGTTATAAGCTGTCTCTGTACTGAGGACCAGTCTTAAAGATCTTCTCAGGTCTTTTCTGAGCCTGCACCTTCTGGGCATGCACGGTCTGTGCCTAATTTCCATAGATTACGCAGTCACTTTTCAATGTCCTAGTCTTCAATATATGGCTCCAAAAAAGGGAAAATGAGAAGAATGAAGGAAGAAAGTGCCAACCCTTTAAATCTCCCGAAAGTCATTTCAGCCACCGAAGGAGGGGGTTGAGATGTGAGTGGAGCTGTAACAGGAGCTGGCCACTTCCGTGCCTGCACCTCTGTGATCAGAGCAGCAATCAGTGATCAGAGCACATACCCTCAATATTTGGGTCTTTTTGCCCACTCTAGCTGCCACATACTGTGTGTAAACTGCTCCAGGAACAGTGTATAGGTGCCTGCCTTAGGGCTGAAGGGTGAGAGATGGTACCACTCTGTTGAAATCTAACTTAAGAAAGCCAAATTTACTATCTAAGCCTCAACTGAAAGTTGTAAGTCTTCAGTACATTCCAGAGTTCCAAAATGGTGACACCGGACAGATTGTGCTAGCTCAGTTGCTGTGTAGGTGGGGAGACAGATTTCTGATGTTTCCTACTCTGTCATATAATAATAATGATAATAATAATAATAATAATAATAGATTTATGTTTTTAACACATTACAGTTATTGCTTTGTTCAGTAAATATATATTTTACTTACCAATGTAGTTGCATGTCTGTCATACTTCTTCTTTTTCTGACAATGAATTCTCTCAGTTTGCATGAACATTTACTGTGCCATATTGTTGAGAATATTTTCATTGCTATGGAATTATAGTTTAGTAATTATTTCAGCACTTGGAATATATCATTCCACTGTCCATGTCTTCCATTATTTCCACTGGGAAGTCGAATGATAGTCATACTATTACTTGTTTTATGTTTTTTTTTCCCATCTTTCCCCCTCCCTGTCTCTTTCTTCTCCCCCTCCTTCCTCCTCCTTCCTCCTCTTCCTTTATTCCTCTTCCTCTTTCTCTTCTCATTTGCAATTTATAGAACATTCCAAATCTGGGTTGCAGTCTTTGGACAATTTTTGAAAATTCTTCAAGATAATATATTTTCAAATAATGTTGGGTCCTATTCACTCTCTTCTTTCCCTCTGAAACTCAAGTTGTATGTTTTCTTGTGTCCCACATGTGTTTAAAGCACTTTTCTTTATTTTCATTGAACTTCTCTGTGCTTCATTTTATATAATTGGCATTGATATATCTTTGAGTTAGCTATCTCTCCCTGAAGTGGTATCTAATTTATTGTGAAACCTATCATTAGATTGTTCATTATAAATATTTAATTTTCAATGCCAGCATGATTATTTTATTATTTGTTATACACTCCAATTCTATAGCAAAATATTTATTTCTCCACTGTTTTCTGCATCTTTTTGTCTATTTCTTGAATATGTTAGTCCTAGGTCTTTTTTTTTTTTTTTTTTAATTTTTCAACGTTTTTTATTTATTTTTGGGACAGAGAGAGACAGAGCATGAACGGGGGAGGGGCAGAGAGAGAGGGAGACACAGAATCGGAAACAGGCTCCAGGCTCCGAGCCATCAGCCCAGAGCCCGACGCGGGGCTCGAACTCACGGAGTGCGAGATCGTGACCTGGCTGAAGTCGGACGCTTAACCGACTGCGCCACCCAGGCGCCCCAGTCCTAGGTCTTTTAAAGACTTTGTCACTGATCTCTAACACCTGCATAATCCTTGAAAATATTTTTCTTTGGGGCCTAATTTTGTCACGTTTTTTGGTCAGGTGACATGTCTAATAGATTTGTCTTATTGAATGTAGTATATTTTGTATAAAAAATAGGAAGGCCCCAAATGATGCTGCGTTCTTCCAGAGAGAATATGATATTCCCTCCATTAGAGAGATAAAGTGATTGTAGATATCTTTTGTTTAATCGGGGACTGTGCTTACTGTCAGCTGGGTTAGTGCACTACTGATGCTTATCCTGCCTCTGGGTTTCTACCAACTCTTAGTTGTTCTCAGATGAGAGTCGCAAGTGTTCTGCATGGTTCTTCTAGTTTTTGTTCCATAAAAAGCAAGTAAACTCTGCTTTGCTTTTCAATGTCTTTTTACTTAGGAATTTAGCTTTCTGCTTAAATTGTACAGCCCCAAATTCAGCAGGTATCTGAAAGAAAAAAAGCCTATGAACTACCTCATCCAATATATCCTTCAAAAATTCATTTGCTTGTTGTCTGTTTGTTTGATTTGTCCCCGGCAGTTTATCTTGGGCCCTCTGAAACTTGCCCTTGCTTAGTATTTGAAATACCTCCATTTGCTGAATTCAGATGACCTCTTCATGGTTTCCACTTCTCTGAAGTTTTGGTGCATTCCTGCTGTTTCTATTATCAGAAAGGTTATTTATCTGATTTCTGTGGTTTTTAAATAGAAGTAATGACTTGATAATAGCTTTCTCATCTCACTCAGGGGTAAAACTCTTTGTGTATTGAATTAGGAAACATTTCTAGAGCAACCATGTGACAAAATTTATACTGGAGATTTGACATATATATTACGAACACATTGTGTGTATATATTTACACAAATATACATGTGTATATACATATGTGTGTGTGTGTGTGTGTATACACACTAATGTTAAAATTTTATTAGTGATACAATCATCATTTAATTAGAGAGAAGGTAGGGTAGAATTTTTAAAGGCTCTTTTGTCGTCAGACAGCTATACTGGAGAATCTGATTTATTTTTAATTGTAAACAGTTATATTAATTTATTCACTTTCACAGTCTAGCTCCAGAAGCATTTGCTATAACTTTGAAACTTTGAAAAAGTGGTTGAGTACTTATTTAAACTGGGGCCATAGGGGAAAAAACGTGCCTTGTATATTTCTCCAAATAAACTGAGTACCAGTGTCAAAGAGCAGAAAATGCTCTATACGTTTACAGGAAATGAACATCTAACTAAAAAAGAAATATTATCTCTTTTAGTGAATGAAAAAGAATTCAGTTCAATTATAATGAAATATGGAAAATTTCTACAAAGCTTGAAGTATAAACTAAAAACAGCACTTAGAAGAATAGACAAGCTCTTCTGAAAGAGATTCGTTGTTAAATTGTTTCACACCAATTCTTTTGCCTGAATAATAGTTTAAAATTCAACAAATACAATCAGCCTTCCATGAAAACTTTCACAATATGAAAAGCATATTTTGGAAGACACTGATATTAATTCCTAAGTTTGCCATTTTAAGCACGATTAACATATATTTTAACTACCTTCTGTAGTGTGAAACTGATGATATTAGATTTCACTGTGAAAAAAATTCTATTTAAACTTCAAAACTTGTCACACATTCCACTTATTAAAGCGTTTTTGTTATATTAGAGAAAAAATAAATTTGTATTTCCTTATTCAACAAATCACAAAGTGATGAGATAAGTTCGATTTTTGTCGAATTGCAATACTTTAAACTAGAAATAATTATTCATTTATGTGCCTTTACCTAATCCCACAGAGGTATATTTATTTACCTCTTAAATGCCATGCAAACTTAACTGAAGATTACTGAGAATCAGTTTCACCTCACACTTTCCAATAATTTTTTTTTTAAATCTAGAAATTACTTTTTATCTCAATATATGTTAATCACCTTTTAAAGAGTTTAGTCCATCCCCCTGCTATATTAAGCATAACAAAACCTAATTTGTGCATATGAAAGAGGTTGCATGCTTCAGATCATAAAACACACTTTTTTGATATGCATAGAGGTAACACTTCCTGAGTGTTTGTTATGTGCCTGGGAAGGCCAGATACAATTCATCGCTCATTTTGAGATAATAAGTGGGTTGACCAAATGGTAAGTGGGTTGACCAAATTCTCATGTGTAGCAAGTGCTGGAGCTGGGATCTGGACCTCATGGTCTGAGTTTGGCAGTCATAGTCCTAGCCATTGATAGGACTTGATCTGCAGCACATCTTCAAGAATATGAACTCTGAGTAAAGGACTCAGGAGATGAGCAGGTCAATTACTGTGTCAATTTTGTTATTGAGAAAACCGTAGGAGACCTTCATTTAGATATTTGGCAAACATGGGCATCTTAATACAAAGCCACAGAAGTAGAGAAGCTTCAGGCAGAGCTGGCTAAATGTCAAGTTCCTCTGCAACGGAGAAGTGCAGATGCCAATTTGTTCTGGAGATTTTCGGATGCCGGTTCACGCCTCCTTCCCAGAGCTGGAATGAGTGAGGGGACAGAGAAAGACTAGGAGTGCTGAAATATTCATACTATTCATTTCCTTGGACATGAGGTAAAAGGATATTTGCCTTCCCCAAAATCCACTATGATATCACACACACACACACACACACACACACACACACACACGTACACACGTAGGCACACACAGGCACACATCTAGGCATATAGATACATGACTATACATTGATAAAAGGGCTCAATTAATAAGTTAGAGCATTTCCTAGAAATTTTTCTGTTTTCTTCTTTAATTTAGGATGCCAACGTAACAATATTTGGGGAAATTAAAGTTTGTTCTCTGGCTTCTCAATCTGATTTTATCATTTTCCACAAACTCATCTTATGAGTCAAAGCATATGATGTGTTTGTTATTCTCCAGTAACTTCTCTACATCTTTAAAAAATAAATATTCAAACATTTTTAAATGCTAGTTCAAAATTATGACTTCTTTTTCATAGTGCTGCTAACAACTCTGGCAGCTGCTTTTCTCTCTTTTTCTCAATTGATAAAATCACAGTCTCTGGGAACAGATGTCAGTGTGCCAGTACACCAGAGCCAATAAAACTGTCTGATACACTTCCTAAAGCATCATCTTGTGATAGTGCGTTCATTTTACATTCATTATCAAAACCAAAAAAAAAAAAAAAAAGATTTTTCTTGTGTGAAATGATTACTTATTTGAGTAAACAGAACTTTGCTTGAAGTCAATACACATCAGATATTTACTCTCTAATTTGACCTTTTATTTGCCAGCTCTCGTCATCAAGTGACTTTGACTTTAAAGTTCTATTTATGACCTCGCGGAATTATGTTCCAGCTCATCATGAACTGTAGTTATTATAATGAAGTATCACCAACAAGGTACTCATGATTTTGGAGATTTCACAATATATTTTGTAGGATATTCACCCTCCAAAGAAGGTGACATCTACAGATATATTTAAATAGATCACAAGTGGACAGTAACGAGAAAAGTCAGGTTCTTGTTAGCATTGCCATGAACTTCACATGATGGACTGAGCTTAAAGAACTACCAGCTATGATCCTAACCTAGGTTTCTGATCTTTTAAGTCATAAGAAATGAGGAGGAAGGCATAAACAGTTTGAAGTTTGGTCAGCACAGAATTTACTCTTTGTGTGAATTTCACCACTCTCTTGTTAATCTATATTATTTCCCGTTAATTGGATTCCTTAACAGATTCATGAGTGAGAAGGTTGCTTATAAAATGATTGATAGGCACCCGAGCCCCATAATATCAGAAGTACTGAAAAAGAGTGATATGCTAACAAGGCAATAGTCCATAAAACTAATTTAAATGACATGTAGATGACATAAAAATATATCTTCATGTGTTCATCTATGCATTATTACTACTAGTGTTGTTCTTGCGGCAAGAAAATTTTTTTTAATTAACAATGGAAAAGGCAAAAATATGAATCGAACCGGGGTGCCTAGGTGACTTAGTTGGTTAAGCATCCAACTCTTGGTTTCAGCTCAGGTTATGATCTCATGGTTTGTGAGTTTGAGCCCCGCATTGGGCTCTACCCTGACAGCGTGGAGCCTGCTTGGAATTCTCTTTTTCCCTCTCTCTCTCTGCCCATCCCTTGCTCTCTCTCTCTCTCTCTCTCAAAATAAATAAAAAGAATTTTAAAAAAATATATTAAAAATTAAAAATATAAATATTTTAAAAATATGAACTGCTTCAAGAAAATATTTGGTTTTGATTGAACATATACACCTCATCCTTACCACCTTATCACTCTTTCATACACAATTTCTAATCTATCAGTGATACCTGCTGAACATCCCTCCATATTAAACCTTCAATCTCCATCTGCACAGTTTTGATCTACACAGTCTTTGCTCCAAACCACAGCTTTTTCTCATGTGCAATAGCCTTCTGACTGATCTGCCCACTGGCTCCATCACTCCTCCGTTATTCCTGCCTTTGAAAATGATTTAAGGAAGAAGTGATCTTGGGAGTTTTCTTTAGCCATCTTTTGTCCTTGAGTGCTGTTTCAGGTTGGATTCAGTAGATAGGAGACTCTGAGATTGAGAGTAATACACAGAAAAAAAAATATTGGGAAGTCGTCCCAGAAGTAACACCTTAAAGGAAGGGAAGACAAATTCTTTATTGGTCAGACAGAGAGGTTACAATGCTGTTACAAAAAGGCCTCCATTCTGGGACACCTGGGTGGCTTAATTGGTTAAGTGTCCAACTCTTGATTTCAGCTCAGGTCATGATCTCACAGTTTGTGGGTTTGAGCCTCATGTCAGGCTCTGCACTGAGAGTGTGGAGCCTTACTTGGGATTCTCTGTCTCCCTTTGTCTCTGCTCCTCCCCTACCCTCTTAAAATAAATAAATATATATATTTTTTAAAAAGGGGTGCGTCCATTCTGAAGCTGAAATGTCCATAGTGGGGTCCAGGGCCAGGAGACATGTCTGCCCTCAGTACCCAGTACTCTCAGTTCTTGGGGCAACAACTCACAAGCATTTTTTCCTCCTTCTACTACCCATTCTGGGTCCTCCTTCAGTCTCAGCGCCTCGACTCATCTGGATGACTTTCCTGGTGGTACAATAAAGAATCTCATCCTCAAAGCATCCGAATTCCTGATTACTGCCTCATTCCCAGGCTGTGGCAACGGAACTCACAGAATTAAATCAAACTTGGGCCATGGAGCCCCACGATACACCGAAGCGTATCATCTACTTACCAAATATGTTTGTCCCTGTCCACATTGTTTAACAGCAGCTTACTTCCTCCTGTTAATCAGGGCTAATTATCCTTGCCAGGATGAACACTTTTTTCATGCCTTCCAGAATTTGGTGTGAGGGATCTAAAGTGCCCAGATGGCTGCTATAGCTTAAAGTTCAACATGACTCTTGCTGTGTCCCATGATGGAAGATTTTTCCCCTTTGAGAGCCAGTTGGCACAACAATCTTGCGTCTCATTATGATAACGTGATCACCTGGCTTAAGTGCTAAGTACCACCTCTTGGCTTCTATTTGGGGGGATCCTTTCGCATATACTGTCATCAGGGAGCCCAGTTCAGTAAGAGCATTTTATACCTTCATCCTTGGACTAGAGAAAAGAGCCACAATTTAGATTCCCAGTCATGCAGATGCCTCTCTCAACAGCCCCTTCCTTCTTGATTGCTTTGGTGAAAGGATCGTCCTACAAGTCCTCTAGTGAAATCATTTTTTTTTCTGGCAAATTTTCCAAGCTTGCATAGTATGTGCAATCTGGCATGCCTATTTCTCTCAGTTTTTTGTTACTTTCCGCCACGACAGTTCTGAAATCTCTAATCCACTTAATTTAGCCCGTAAAATTTTCCAATCTTTTTGGAGACCTCTGAGTACCATCTTTATCTCACTTCCCAGGATTCCTAGCAGAGTGATAAATTATGAATTCCAGACAAGTGCTCTTACATCGATAAACTCTCCCTTACTCAACCTTATCTTCTAACCTGGCATTGCCCACTTATTTTAGCAGACTCAAAATATAGCCCATATGCTGTACTCTCCTGGCTTCTGCTAGTACATGCATACTAGACATTTCACTTTTTTTCAGGGTATGGTACCTTTCCTTCCGTTCTTCCGTTAGTGTCTCAGCACTTCCCTGGCTGTGACTTAACCTTAGCTATGGGCTTAAATGCCAGGAAGGGAAGGATGGAGTTTGTGTGGGTGGGTGCATGTATTATCTTGCATTGTCATCAACTAAGGAGGGCCAGATCTTAATAGATATGGGTTGGCTATTTTTGAGGGCTTAAATCTGAAGGTTCAAGATTTTCAAGCGCATCAACTCAGATATCCCAATGACATACCATAGTGTCTCATCCTTTCTTAAGCAAGACCCTGATCTTGGCATAACAGATCTGCCTAGGAGCTCCACCACTCAAAATTAGATATTTGGGCTCTGTTTTCTCTGCCTGCTGACTGCTGGAGATAAGAGTCTCTTTAGATGCTGCTGAGTAAGTCCTCTGATAGTCACAATTAATTTTTAAAGGCTTTATTTTTTTTTTGAGTATTTGTCGATTCACCTTAAAATTGAGAGATAGAAGTGGAGATCACCTACTCTCCTGCCCCCACACATGCATGAACTACATCATTTCAACATTACTCACCAGAACAGTACATTTGTTGCTTGAGATTAACCTATATCACCACATCAATATCACACAATATCCATAGTTTACCTTAGAGTTCACTCTAAGTGTTGGACATTTTATGGGTTTGGACAAACATGTAATGACATATATACATCATTATAATATAATTCAGGATATTTTCACTGCCCTAAAATCCTCCAAACTCTACATATTTACCTCCTCCTTCCATCTTGGGCAATAACTGACCTTTTTATCATTACCATAGTTTTGCTTTTTTCAAGATATCATACAATTAGAATCACACAGTATTTAGCCTTTTCAAATTGTCTTCTCTTACTTAGTATTATGTATTTAATATGTCTCCATGTCTTTTCATTCATTGATAGCTCATTTACTTTTAGCACGGAATAATATTCCATTGAGTAGAAGTACCACACCTTATTTTTCCATTCGCTTACTGAAGGAAACCTTTGCTACTTCCAGGCTTCAGCAATTAAGAATATAGCCCTCTGTAAGCATATGTTTATGGTGTTTTGTTCTGTAAACATCCACGTACAGATTTTAACATCAGTTTCAACTCCTTTGGGTGAATACCAAGAAGTATGATTGCTGTATCATATCTTAAAAGTGTACTTAGTCTCATAAGAAGCTGCCAAGCTCTTTTCCAAAGTGAGTATACCCTTCTCCATTCCTACTAGCAGTATATGAATTCTTACTGCTCTACATCCTTGTCAGCATTTGGTGTTGTCAGTGTTCCAGATTTTGGCCATTCCAATAGGTATGTAGCGGTACCTCAGTGTTGTTTGAATTTGCATTTACCTGCTGACTTATGCTATGGAGCATCTTTCCATATGCTTATTTGCCATGTGTAGATCTTCTTGGCAAGATGGAGGTTAATGTCTTTGGCCCAGGTTTTAGTCAAATTGTTTTCTGATTGCTTTTACACACTGAATTTCTAACTGATGATCTATCAGAGTCAGCCTTTCATTATATTTATCCATCTGAGCAAAACATATCTAATCCATATCCAATTGACCCTATAATGACTTATCTCACCCATTTTTCTGTAACATCCACCATGTTGGCTTTGTTAATACAATTCCTTTCACCAGTATAACATCCCAATTCATGACGGGATGAATATTTCAACAGCTGCACTGTTATCTTTCGCCCAGTGTGCTGTGGTCTTTATTGCCAGCCAGCTGGAGAAATAGCCAGTCCGGAAAATCCATTTCACCATCTTTCAGGAACTCCTCCTGGTTGTGTAGATACAATTCCCCGACGACCTGCCTTTATTTCAGACGATATTTTCTAGAATGGTGTACAGAAAATAGTCTTTGAAGACATATTGCCTCTCTCTGGAGCAGAGGGAAGGTTCATTTACTGTCCAGTATAATAAAGATAATGTCTTCCTCTGGCAAAGCTTAGGCAGGCTAACTGTGCCTTATAAGTTTTGGAGACTTGGGTTGCCTCTCCTGTGCCGTGCTGCACTGTGCGTGCAGTGTATCATAAGGCATTCCTCGTGCAGCCTTGTGGGAGCTGAGCCTGAGGAATGTGCGTCAATGCTAACGTAGCTACGGTTATTGCTCTGAGTAATGCACTGTCCTTTGTGTCTGTCCTGGTACTCTCGTGTCTTCTGTCAACATCTGTGAAATGTTAGCAAGCTAAATAGTTGGATTGCAGGTGGGGAAAAACCGCAGAACCTTCACAGTTCTTAACACTGGAACCAATTGCCGAAGTTCAGTGTCCTGGGAGAACGGACTCTGCGATAAAGATAAACGTGCAAGAGGGGCGCCTGGGTGGCTCAGTCGGTTTAAGCGTCTGACTTCAGCTCAGGTCATGATCTCACAGTTAATGAGTGTCAGGGTCTGTGCTGACAGCTCAGAGCCTGCAGCCTGCTTCGGATTCTGTGTCTCCCTCTCTCTCTCTATCCCTCCTCCACTCGTGCTCTGTCTCTCTCTCTACCTCTCTCTCTCTCTCTCTCTCTCTCTCAAAAATTAATAAACATTGAAAAAATTTAGAGATAAACATACAAGAAATGTTATTAGGAAATAAAAATTGGGAAAATCCTCTCAGGATCAGCACTCGAGTCAGAAGGGGGATAAGTAGAATTGGTAAAAGGGAGAGGCGGAATGTGTTGTAGTCACAATAAGGCTTCAGCCAACTCAGTGGAATCTTTGCAGCTAGGACAGTCATGCATTCTTTTCCCAGGTGGAGAGAAGAGGTCAGGACTTCATACTCATTGGATATAGGTTGCCCCCCATCAGGGGTAGGGTGGGATGTTAAGACCTTCAACAACATGTTTTTCGTTGTTTTTTTGTTTGTTTGTTTTTGTTTTTTGCTTCTGGTTTTGTTTTGTTTTGTTCTGTTTTTTTGTTTTTTCAGCTGATAGTAATTCCCATATCCAGAGAGGGCAGACCCCTGACCTACTGGAGAATGTCATTCAGTCCTATAGGAGATCCTGGAAGGTACAGTGAAGCCTTTACTATAAGGAAAAATCCAGAAATGAAACAGTAAATTGCTCTATCCAGAACCTTGACATCATTAAGCTTCTTAATTCTTCAAGCCAAAAATCTTTTTTATGCAAATTTTTCTTGAGCATTGTCATCTGTCATCTGCACAGTTAACACATCTGTTTAATATTCTCCCATCTTAGAACGAGTGGGTGATGCTCTATTAAGCGTCCGACTTCAGGTCAGGTCATGATCTCATGGTTCACAAGTTTGAGTTCTGCGTCAGGCTCTGTGCTAACAGCTCAGAACCTGGAGCCTTCTTTGGATTCTGTATTTCTCTTTCTCTCAAAAATAAATAACCATTAAAAAATTTAAAAATAAGACTCTTCGATGTCATTTTATTTTAAATCTCAACTATTTAGCATCTGATGTTACCACCTGTGACACACGCATCTTAAATCATATATACATTCAATACATTCTTGCAACTCTTTTGCATGCTTTCAATTTCAGGCAAAATGCACTTCCTTAAAGGTACTAGCTTAAGTGGCCCCTTCCCCATTATTTTCTAACAATAAAGCCTCTTCTTGAGCGTCACAATAATTTAGAAATATACACTTATTTGATTGCCTATTTATTTTACGAATTCCTGCATAGATTGTGAATTTCAGGATGATTAACAACCTATTTTCGCTCACTTCTATTGTGGTAATTGTGAGCACTGTTACCTAAATATTCTGAGCCCTCTGCTTTCCAGGACCACGGCATCATTGCAGTTCCTGGTCTCTTTATGGTCGTTGTAGCCATGTGATTAATTATAACTAATGCCCTACGAGCAGAAGTGATGTGTGTCACTTCTGTGATCAAGCACTTAATTACCAATGTGGGACCGCATGCGGCACTTTTTCCTCTGGCACCACAGTGGGCACATTTGAAATGAAGGATGCTCTGTCAGCCTGATTGCCAGCCGTACCATGATGCGCTGTCCCCCTCTGACTACTTTTGATGGACGGTCAGGGGGAGGAATGACAACTAATGTTATTTTAAGCAGACTGTTCCATTGTTTGATAACGGATCATAACCTGGACTATCCGGAATGATATACTACCTGATACCGGAGTAAGTCCAGAGCCTTGTGTGCTGTATAAACTAAAAACAAAACAAAACAAAACAAAACAAAACAAAACAAAACAAAACATTGAAGGAAGGAAAGAAAGAATAATGCTGTGCTTATTTAGCAGTGTATGTGGTTTTCTTGGATCCACGGCTCATTTTTTTAAATAGAAATTTCTCACCATTTATCTGAGTCAAAGAACACCCCAAAATGTGATGTAAGAAAAAAAAAGGTCATATTTGCTGAGAAAAGAAGCCATCTTCTGTGACAAGGGGAGGATATGGTTGGAGTACAAAGCTTCACTTAGTTAAAACATAGGGGGACTTAAAAAGAACAAAAGGTTCCCAGCATTTTGGAGGGTGTTAATCCTAATCAAACCTGTATGTTTCACTGCAGAGAGATTCCCTTTGGTTCAGCCTCCTAGTGATTAAAAACACACAGAAGAAATAGTATGAGTTACTTAGTTGCATGAGCACTGTTCCAACAGCTAAGACTTCGCTGTTTTTAATTTAAGTAACCAGGATGTTTCAAAAGAATGCATTCACCTCATGGCAGTTGTGCTTATTTCTACTACCTGGCAGGGTGGTAAAGTTTACGTGCAACTAAACTGTGCCTCAGTTTCTTAATCCTTGCAATGTTGTAATTCTGGGATTGTGCTGGAGGCTTGCCCTGGTCTCAGCCATAGGCTTGTTGTCCCCCTACCTCACTGTCTCCACTCCTTTTCTCCTCATGGTCAAGTTGACTGATAATACCTATAAACTTCTCTTGTGGTAAGACAGCTATTTATTTTTTTTAAAACAGTGAAACTTTTAAATAGCTCTCAGATCTGATTTCTGCCGAAAGGTCTACATGAATTTCACATTATTTGCTTCATTCAAATGAATTACAAAGTGTTTTTATCTTTCTATTTGAATATTATTACTGATTATGTGTGGTTTCAGACAGTTGCTTTTGTCATCTTATAGAACTCACGGAAACGGTGGCACCTGGGTGGCTCAGTTGATTAAGCATCTGACTTTGGCTCAGGTCGTGATCTCCTGGTTCAGGAGTTCAAGCCCCCCCGTCTGTGCTGACGGTTCGGTGCCTACAGCCTGCTTGGCATTCTGTGTCTACCTCTTTCTCTGCTCCTCCCCAGATCACACACAGACTCTCTCTCTATCTTTCAAAAATAAACATTTAAAACTAATAAATAGATAAAAAATAAAACTCATGGAAACAGGGGCACCTGGGTGTCTCGGTTGGTTAAGCATCCGATTCTTGATCTCAGCTCAGGTCTTGATCTCAGGGTCCTGAGTTCAAGCTGCATGTGGGGCTGCAGGCTGGCTGCAGAGCCTCCTTAAAAAATAAATTAAAAAAAAAAAAAAGAATAAAACATAGAAACAGACATTTCTAAGTGTCCTCAAAATTACAAGTCTTCTTTCATGTTTCTAGACTTTAGCCTAGCAGGTTAAAGCCTGTTCCTCCTTCCTTCCCCTCCTCCCCCGTTCCATCTCTCTTTCTTTCTTCTTTCACTATAAGTCCAAGTCCAAATCCTTCCTTCTGTCGTGTTGGTGCAGCATTGGTGACGATGACAGAATTAGACTAGAAGGCTTGGATTTGATTACTTTTTTTTCTTACTTCTTTCTCAGCATTCAGATTTAGCCCTCTTTGAAAAGATACTAAGCTTTCCTCATATTCCTTCATTTTTTTCAAACTCCTCCAACATTTGAAACAGAATTGTGAGGAAGGTGGTATTGTTGAGCCAGCACAATAAGACCTAAACATGGTGCTGTGCTTGAATGTGCTGATCAGCCTTCCATATAACACCGCGTTGTCAGTTATAGACTCTGCTTAATGATGTAATAATATAACTTATCACTTACAACTTATTGTGTTGATATACATATATATACATATATATGTATGTATATTTTGAAAGAGGGAGACAAAGTACAAGCGGGGGATGGGCAGAGAGATAGGGAGACACAGGGTCTGAAGCAGGCTCCAGGATCTGAGCTGTCAGCACAGAGCCCAACCCAGGGCTTAAACTCACGGGACCACGAGATCATGACCTGAGCCCAAGTTGGGTGTTTGACTGTGCTACCCAGGCGCCCATGTGTTAAAATATATTTAAAGTCAATGTTACTATACATATACGAAGATATCACCCTTTAGTTATGCTGATATTTACTAACAGCCTGGAAAAACATTACATTATGAGGACCTTATGGAGACAGGGAAAAGTTATGACTCAGGGATGGGATGTAAAATTAGCTCTACAATCTTATTGCAGAAACAGATCTACCAGGATATAAATACTTCTCGTACTTCCTTTGAAGTTAATCATGATTTCATGAAAATCAAATTGATTTTGTGATATCAATGCCACATTTTTAATCTCTTCCTTAATACTCAATTTTAGTGTTGATAATGAATGCATTTGTTCAAGACTGGAAAATTATGGGTTGAAGAGAGGCAGATGAATATAATGGGAAAATCTGTTTTGCAATTATGATGGAAGGCAAAGGCGTCAAATGATTAAGAAAGACATCTTTGGGGAAAAGTCACTGCTTAATTTAACTTATATTATTAATAAATAATCATTCATATCATGCTTTTATTCTCTGTATAGTGAATGTAGGTCAAAGAAGCAAATCATTCAGACATGAAGATAAAATATTTGAATTCTCAAAGATTATCAGTGTACCTTCAAAAAAAATAAAGCACAATTTATTATTCCAAATTCTAAGTAGTGTTGTGACAAAAACTGTTAGATATATCAAATATCCAAAAGATTGGTTATTAAAACTGACATTGCCTGTATAAACAATGATTCTTTCATTCTTATTCCTATGAGTTAAATATATGTGTCAATGCCAATTCTGAATGGATTATAGTATTTGGCAGCTAATGTCACAACGTTACCATTTGTCAGGAAAAGTTTACTCAATTAATTATAGATTTATATTAGAATAAAATTAGCATATAAATTTTTAAAACTTTTATTTTATTACTCTTTAATTTAACATGAGGCCACCTTTTTATTCAGTGCTAAACCAGCTTTAAAAAGTTAATTTGTCTTGCAGTGCTATTTTTTTCTAACTAGCTAAGAATATTTTATAATTTTTTTAGCCAAACTTAGATGAATACCGACAGTAGTCATTACCACGTTGCTGCCATTGGAGCTCCCATTCACCGAGTAAGCTCAGTTGTGATGTATAATGTTATCTTTCTCTGGGATTGGGCTATAATTTCTTATTTATTTAGAAATGATAAAATGCTGGGTCTCCCGGGTGGTTCAGTCACTTAAGTGTCCCCCTCTTGATTTCGGCTCAAGTCATGCGTGATGCATGATGTCACGGTTTGTGGGATCAAGCCCTGCATCAGGCTCTGTGCGGGAAGCATGAGATCCTGCTTGGGATTCTCTCTGTCCCTCTCCCGGCGTCCCTCTCTCAAAATAAATAAACATAAAAAAAAAAGAAAATTCTGAAAAAAAAAGAAATGATAAAATGTAATGTGTGTGTAATATTTTTAGCAACACCTCCAACTATATTTTACCTTCTCTATTCTGATGGTTAGTATTAACCCTTACTGGAAAAGCAGAGTACCGTAACAGCTGCCCAACCCCTAGATGGAAAAACAAAACAGCAAATTGAAACTAATAGCACAGCATAACATAATTTGGTTGGGGATGTATTCAGATTATGTCAGGAAAGCCAACTCTCTGAAGATAAACTCATTTTCTCTTTTCTGCATTTTACTAACTTCCTTTAAGATAATTTTACTAATGGTGCTGCACTATCCTTGGGGCTTATGAATGGAAGATAAGAGGAAAACGAGGTGCAAGGTTCAATGATAACTCACCCCAACAGAGAAAATGATAATTGTCAGCTGTGATAACATAGGCAGCAGGTTTTGGCCCTATGGATACCGCCCTCTCAGAAAAAAGCCGAAAGCAAACCTTGTCGTTAGAAAGGACAAACAAAAATGAAACCGTGCGAAACTTACTTTCTTTGCTTTAGTCTTGTGATCCATCTTTCCAAGGTTTTTATCACGATTAGCTGACACTTATCTGGGCTGGCAATGGCATCTGCAAAAATCATAACAGGAATTGCCCCTGGCCTCGGTCTCACTGTTTCCAAGCATACGCAAAATCATGGATCTTCAAAAATTTCTAGAAATAAGGGCTGCTTACAAGGTTGCTCTCAGGTGAGTCATTTGATTTTTTCTGAATTACCCTAACTCTCATGGATGTTTAATGAAAGTAAACTGATGAATACTAGAAATATAGACTCAAGCATGAGTTCTTTTAGAATTTTTCATTTTTTTCTGATAAATTTTGTTCAATGATAGCTTCTTCTTTTCCCCTCCACCAATCTCTGAAATGGTAGAGTGAGTTCTTTAAAGACTAAGCATAGAAGCTAACATTGACCTAAAATAATAATATTCCAAATGTATTTATTCATTTACTTCTAAAATATTATGGAAGTATAAGCACGTCGGCATACATTTTCCATCTAGCGGAATATTACACATTGAGAAATCTCAGGACTGTTTATGGGATCAAAGCATGATATTTTACAATTTTTATCTCAGTTTTATCTTTCTTAAAATGGGAGGCTTCAAATAAATGATTCACTAAAAAGCGCCTGCTTAATTTAAGCTATACAATAATTTGAGCAAATTTTCCAATATAAAGAGAACAGAAAGAATAATCTGCTCTGAATATTTGAACTTATTGTCTTATCTTATGTACACACTCACTTATCTTCCATTCCACTTTTCACATCATATTACTAGTAATAATAGCCAGAATGTATCGAGTGCTCACTATTGTGCAATCATCATTCTGAATACATTTCATGGTGTATTTTGTAATTCTTGCAACAGCTCTATGAGGCAGATGCGATTATTATTATGGTCATTTTACAGATGAAGAAGAGAAAGTTCAATTAACGCAAGGTCACACAGCTGGTAAATGGTAACAAGATGTGTAATAAGCTGACTCTATAATAATATATCATTAGCACTCATAATTCTGCCTCCTTTGAGACAGGAAAGCTGAAAGAATTCAATGAAGAACTGCCTTTTTGGCTCCTTTTCTTGCTTCTATTCTTGCTAGAAGCTGTACCTTTGCGTTACACGTACCTTATAGTACAAATAACGTACGTCCTCCTTGTGAAGGTTGAGGAGTTAATGATTTCTTTGGAGTCTTTCAGCACAATAGATAACATGTAGGGAGTGACTAAGCAGGGTTGTCACGTACGTTTTTCAGACCACTGGCCCTACACACCTTGGCTATAGGGCATAAGTGACTTATGGACAACACCTGAGCACTCATCCAGTTTCTGGATGCCTGAGGACACCAGACTACAATCTTCAATTAAAAACCCCAGACCCCAAAGGGTGCCTGGGTAGCTCAGTCGGTTAAGCATCTGACTTTGAGTCAGGTCATGATCTCGCCATCATGAGTTAGAGCCCCGTGTCGGGTTCTGTGGTGAGAGCTCAGAGCCGAGAGCCTGCTTCGGATTCTGTGTCTCCCTCAGTCAGCCTATGTCACGGTCAAGGTTGACCAAACAAATGAAAGCACCAAGTGGTTTTGCACAGTCATTGCCACTATCAAAGTCCTTTCTTTTAGAGATTCTGTCCATAAAAGGTAAAAGTAAGGGATGAGGTAAAACTTTAGGATGGAAGAGTTAGAGGAAAATAGACATACAAAATTTTGTCATACGTAAAACCTTAAAAGAAAATTCCAAGAATAGGTTGTGAACAACAATGTCAAATGATGTCATATTTTAAAAGGACAATATATTCTAAACGTTGGGTAATTAGAAATCATTGGTACAAATGTTCACTTTGTTGTACAAATGGTCACTACTATATCCAATAGTGTAAGGAAGTAGCTAAAGGTTCACTAGTGCACCTGATAGTGGTAAGAAGGAGATTGAATTTAGTTAGGGAGAAGGAGAACACAAGGGAAAATCCCATCTTTATTTCAGATATCCATATAGACAAGGGAAGGAGAGAAGTGACATAGTAGATCAGGGCTAACTGAAAAGCATTTGGTATCTTTTTTCTTCTTAAAATGGATGCAGTCTAAAAGAATGTAAGTGGGGCGCCTGGGTGGCGCAGTCGGTTAAGCGTCCGACTTCAGCCAGGTCACGATCTCGCGGTCCGTGAGTTCGAGCCCCGCGTCAGGCTCTGGGCTGATGGCTCGGAGCCTGGAGCCTGCTTCCGATTCTGTGTCTCCCTCTCTCTCTGCCCCTCCCCCGTTCATGCTCTGTCTCTCTCTGTCCCAAAAACAAATTAAAAAATGTTGAAAAAAAAAAAATAAAAGAATGTAAGTAACATGGAAGGTGATTTTAAGATAGGGATCTTTGAAGAGGTACAAAGAAAGAGTCTTTGGAGGGAAAAAAAAAATCAAACAGTTCTTTCTCAGAGTCAGCAAAAAAGGAGATGAGAGGAAAAGGGGGTAGGGAAGCACAAAGTGGATTAGGAGAGAAGTTCACACTAAAATGCTTCTGTTTCCCCAGGGGAAGTGGCGATGTCAGCTGATGAGGGGGACTTAGGATGGGGTTGGGAAGCATTTCCAATGTGTGCATCTCATCATCTAGTGCAGGCACAGGAAAAACAAAACAAAAACAAAAACAAAAACATGTTCCTCAGGCCTTTTCTTTCAGATCACATGTATTTAAATTTCCCAGTCTTGTTATTAGAGATGACGTTAGAAAGCAAAATACTTGAAAATAAATTTATAACACAGTATGGATTAGAATATCATTGAATTATAAAAATTAGAGGGCAGTGCAGTGACAGAGCTTAGCAGGGTATTGAAAAAGTGAGAGAGAAAAAGTTAGATCTATCCTCAAAATAACACAAGGAATTTAGAGCCACATCGAATGGATTAAAGTGTTCAAGAATCAATTATTTAACTCTTAGTGATACTGCAGTTTTATACAAATCTGTAGGACATAAGGATATAAAGAGAAAAAGTATTAACACATATGTAGAAAGAGACAATAGAAGCTACTTTGACAGAATCTTTGAAGTTACAAAAATGAACTAAACGATGAATTTCTAGTAGGCTGCGATCTGTATCCATTTGTTCATGTATTCATATTTTACGCTGGAGAAAATCAACACTATTAACAACACTATTTAAATTGATGCAGAATTTCATATAAAAGAGGTTTCTTTTTCCCTTAAGTCACTGGGAAGGAGACTACCTAGGTCAAGGAATGTGTTACGGGGCATTTTCTATGAAACAAGCACATTACAAAGAGGAAAGCACAAGTAGAGGATGACTGCCTATAATGTAAAATTTGAAGGTTACTTTTCAGCCCATTTCCTGGAAGCTGTGAGTTTAGACCTTGAAGGACAGACAGACTTTGAATATAGAGATGGATAAGGAATATGCCAGTTGCAGAAAATATCATAAACAAAGTGAGAGTCGTGTTAGAATCATAGATTGGGTTTCATGCAATTCAATTATGCTGGACTATCACACTGTGAGAAGGTAAATCGATGTCAGATTGAAAGATATGTTAAGAAGTTTGGATATTTTAGAGTATGAGCTTCAATGGAGTTTTATGTGAAGTGTGATAGCATGAAAAGTGTATTTCAGATGTTATGCCCTGTTGAGCGTCTTCTTTGATCTGCCCTTCTCCCCAAGTAAAGCTAAATTAAATGGTTATTTTAGCAGTATATGCTATATCAAGATATTTACCCATGATACGATAATTACCCTGTTCATGTAGCCCAACCAGCCTCACCAAGTCTCTTCATGTATTTGGACCCAAGGCCCTGAGAGTAATAAAATATTCCTCATACTGCTTTCCCATGCTGCTCAATATAATTTTTTCAAGTAGTTTAAGAAACAAAGTTAGATGTTAGAAAGCAGAGATTAGGTATCCTTAATCCTTGACCTCTTACGTATCAGTAGATATGACACAACTACAGTTGACTCTTCCAAAACATTGTGGTTAGGGGCATGGTTCCCCCACACAGTCAAAAATAGATATATAACTTTTGACAACCCCAAAACTTAATAGCCTCCTGTTGGCCAAAAGCCTTACTAATAGCATAAAGAGCCAATTAACACATATTTTGTGTATTATGTGTGTTATATACCGTATTCTTATAATAATGTCAGCTATAGAAAAGAAACTGTTATTAAGAAATTCATAAGGAGGAGAAAATCCATTTACAGGACCATACTGCATTTATTGGAAAAAAAAAATCTGCAGATAAGTGGACCCCTGCAGTTGAAACCCCTGTTATTCCAGAATCAACTATATAATAAGCCTCAAATCTATCTGTCTACCTATTTATTTATTTATTTTATATTTATTTATTTATTTATTTTTAAAAATTTAGTCCAAATTAGTTATCATATAGTGCAACAGTGATTTCAGGAGTAGATTCCTTAATGCCTCTTACCAATTTAGCCCATCCCCCCCTCCCACAACCCCTCCAGTAACCCTCAGTTTGTTCTCCATATTTATGAGGCTCTTCTGTTTTGTCCCCCTCCCTGTTTTTATATTATTTTTGTTTCCCTTCCCTTATGTTCATCTGTTTTGCCTCTTAAAGTCCTCATATGAGTGAAGTCATATGATACTTGTCTTTCTCTGACTGACTAATTTCACTTACCACAATACCCTCCAGTTCCATCCACAGAGTTGCAAATGGCAAGATGTCATTCTTTTTGATCGCCAAGTAATACTCCATTGTATATATATACCACTTTTTCTTTATCCATTCATCCATCGATGGACATTTGGGCTCTTTCCTTACTTTGGCTATTGTTGATAGTACTGCTATAAACATGGGGATGCATGTGTCCCTTTGAAACAGCACACCTGTATCCCTTGGATAAATACCTAGTAGTACAATTGCTGGGTCATAGGGTAGTTCTATTTTTAGTTTTTTGAGGAACCTCCATACTGTTTTCCAGAGTGGCTGCACCAGCTGGCATAGCCACCAACAATGCAAAAGAGATCTTCTTTCTCCGCATCCTCGCCAACATCTGTTGTTGCCTGAGTTATTAATATTAGCCATTCTGATGGGTGTAAGGTGGTATCCCATTGTGGTTTTGATTTGTATTTCCCTGATGATGAGTGAAGTAGAGCATTTTTTCATGTGTTGGTTGGCCATCTGGATGTTTTCCTTGGAGAAGTGTCTATTCATGTCTTTTGCCCATTTCTTCACTGGATTATTTGTTTTTTGGGTATTAAGTCTGACAAATTCTTTATAGATTTTGGATACTAACTCTTTATCTGATATGTCATTTGCAAATGTCTTCTCCCATTCTGTCAGTTGACTTTTAATTTTGCTGATTGTTCTTTCACTGTGCAGAAGCTTTTTATTTTGATAAAGTCCCAGTAGTTAATTTTTGCTTTTGTTTCCCCTGCCTCTGGAGACATGTTGAGTATGAAGTTGCTGTGGCCAAGATCAAAAAGGTTTTGCCTGCTTTCTCCTCAAGGATTTTGATGGTTTCCTGTCTTCCATTGAGGTCTTTCATCCATTTTGAGTTTATTTTTGTGTATGGTGTAAGTGGTCTAGGTTCATTCTTCTGCATGTTGCTGTCAGTTTTCCCAGCACCACTTGCTGAAGAGACTGTGTTTTTTCCACTGGATATTCTTTCCTGCTTTGTCAAAGATTAGCTGGCCATACGTTTGTGGGTCCATTTCTGGGTTCTCTATTCTGTTGCATTTATCTGAGTGTCTGTTACTATCTTGATGATTACAACATTATAATATAGCTTTAAGTCCGGGATTGTGATGCCTCCTGCTTTGGTTTTCTTTTTCAAAATTGCTTTGGCTATTCGGAGTCTTTTCTGGTTCCATACAGATTTTAGGATTATTTGTTCTAGCTCTGTGAAGAATGCTATTTTGATAGGGGTTGCATTGAATTTGTAGGTTGCTTTGGGTAGTATCGATGTTGTTCTTCCTATCCAGGAGCATGGAATCTTTTTCCATTTTTTTGTGTCTTCTTCAATTTCTTTCATAAGATTTCTATAGTTTCCAGTGTATAGATTTCTCATCACTTTGGTTAGATTTATTCCTAGGTATTTTATCGTTTTGGGTGCAATTGTAAATGGGATTGATTCTTTGATTTCTCTTCCATTACTTCATTGTTGGTGTATAGGAATGAAGCCGATTTCTGTGCATTGATTTTATATCTTGCAACTTTGCTGAATTCATGAATCAGTTCTAGCATTTTTTTGGTGGAATCTTTTGGGTTTTCCAGATAGAGTATCATGTCATCTGTGAAGAGTGAAAGTTTGACATCCTCCTGGCCGATAAGGATGCCTTTTATTTCTTTGTGTTGTCTGATTGCAGAGGCTAAGACTTCCAATACTATTTTAATTAACAGTGGTGGGAGCAGACATCCCTGTCTTGTTCCTGACTTTAGGGGAAATCTCTCAGTTTTTCCCCATTGAGGATGATATTAGTGTTGGGTCGTTCATATATGGCTTTTATGATCTCGAGGTGTGATCCTTTTATCCCTACTTTCTTGACGGTTTTTATCAAGAAAGGATGCTGTATTTTGTTAAATGTTTTCTCTGCATCTATTGAGAGGATCACATGGTTCTTGTCCTTTCTTTTATTTATGTGATGAATCACGTTAATTGTTTTTGCGGATATTGAACCAACTCTGCATCCCAGGTATAAATATCACTTTGTCGTGGTGAATAATTTTTTTAATGTATTGTTGGATCCAGTTGGCTAATACCTTGTTGAGGATTTTTGCATCCATGCTTATCAGGGAAATTGGTCTATAGTTCTACTTTTTAGTGGAGTCTCAGTCTGGTTTTAGAATCAAGGTAATGCTGGCTTCATAGAATGACTTTGGAAGTTTTCCTTCCATTTCTATTTTTTGGAACATCTTCAAGAGAATAGATATTAACTCTTCCTTAAATGTTTGGTAGAATTCCCCTGGAAAGCCATCTGGCCCTGGACTCTTGTATTTTGGCAGATTCTTGATTAGTAATTTGATTTCTTTACTGATTATGGGTCTGTTCACATTTTCTATTTCTTCCTGTTTAAATTTCGGTAGTGTATATGTTTCTAGAATTTGTCCATTTCTTCCAGATTGCCCATTTTATTGGCATATAATTGCTCATAATATTCTCTTATTTCTGCTGTGGTTGATGTGACCTCTGCTCTTTCATTCTTGATTTTATTTATTTGGGTCCTTTCCTTTTTCTTTTTGCTCAAATTGGCTAGTGGTTTATCAATTTTCTTAATTCTTTCAAAGAACCAGCTTCTGGTTGTATTGATCTGTTTTATTCTTTTTTTTTTTTTTTTTTTTTTTGTGGTTTCAATGGTATTATTTTCTGATCTAATCATTATTATTTCCTGTCTTCTGTTGGTTTTGGGTTTTATTTTCTATTCTTTTTCCAGCTCTTTAAGGTGTAAGGTTAGGTTGTGTATCTGAGATCTTTCTTCCTTCTTTAGGAAGGAATGAATGGATTGCTATATACTTTATTCTTATGACCTCCTTTGCTGTGTCCCAGAGGTTTTGGGTTGTGGTGTTATCATTTTCATTGGCTTCCATATACTTTTTAATTTCTTCTTTAACTGCTTGGTTAGCCAATTCATTCTTTAGTAGGATGTTCTTCAGTCTCCAAGTATTTGTTACCTTTCCAAATTTTTTCCTGTGGTTGATTTTGACTTTTATAGCATTGTGGTCTGAAAATATGCATGATATGATCTCGATCTTTTTGTACTTGCTGAGGGCTGATTTGTGTCCCAGTATGTGTTCTATTCTGGAGAACGTTC
This sequence comes from Panthera tigris, assembly GCF_018350195.1. Taxonomy (NCBI): domain Eukaryota; kingdom Metazoa; phylum Chordata; class Mammalia; order Carnivora; family Felidae; genus Panthera; species Panthera tigris. Next base: position 176,215,290 of record NC_056663.1, on the reverse strand, counting down.
CATGTGCACTGGAGAAAAATGTATGTTCTGCTGCTTTATGATGAAATGTTCTGCATGTATCTGTTAAGTCCATCTGGTCCAGTGTGTCATTCAAAGCCATTGTTTCCTTGTTGATTTTTTGATCAGATGATCTGTCCATTGCTGTGAGTGGGGTGTTGAAGTCTTCTACTATTATGGTGTTACTATCAATGAGTTTCTTTATGTTTGTGATTAATTGATTGATATATTTGGCTTCTCTCATATTTGGCACATAAATGTTTACAATTGTTAGGTCTTCTTGGTGGATAGACCCCTTGATTATGTTATAATGGCCTTCTTCATCTCTTGTTACAGTCTTTGTTTTGAAGTCTAGATTGTCTGATATAAGTATGGCTACTCCAGTTTTCTTTTGTTGACCATTAGCATGATAGATGTTTCTCCATCCCCTTACTTTCAATATGAAGGTCTCTTTAGTTCTAAAGTGGGTCTCTTGTAAACAGCATATAGATGGATATTGTTTTCTTATCCATTATGTTACCCTATGTCTTTTGATGGGAGCATTGAGCTCATTGACATTTAGAGTGAGTACTGAAAGATATAAATTTATTGCCATTATGTTGTTTGTAGAGTTGGAGTTTCTGGTGATGTTCTCTGGTCCTTCCTAATCTTTGTTGCTTTTGGTATTTATATATTTATTTATTTATTTATTTATTTATGTTGTCATCTTTTCTCCCCTCAGACAGTCCCCCTTAAAATTTCTTGCAGGGCTGAAATTTTTAGTGGTTTAGTGGTCACAGACTCCTTTAATTTTTGTTTGTCTGGGAAACTTTTTCTCTCTCCTATTTTGAATGACAGCCTTGCTGGGTAAAGAATTCTTGGCTGCATATTTTTTCTGATTCAGCACATTGATATATCTTCCCACTCCTTTCTGGCCTGCCAATTTTCTGTGGATAGGTCTGCTGCAAACCTGATCTGTCTTCCCTTCTTAGGTTAAGGACTTTTTTTCCCTTGCTGCTTTCATGATTCTCTCTCTGCCTGAGTATTTTGTGATACTGAGTATTTTGTGACTATGATATGCCTTGTTGGTGGTTGGCTTTTGTTGCATCTAATGGGAGTCCTCTGCTTCCTGGATTTTGATGTCTGTCTTTCCCCAGGTTAGGAAAGTTTTCTGCTATGATTTGCTCACATAACCCTTCTACCCCTATTTTTCTCTCTTCCTCTTCTGGGACCCCTATGATTCTGATGTTCTTTTTTAATGAGTCACTGATTTCTCTAATTCTTAAATCATGCTTTTTGCCTTAATCTCCCTCTTTGTTTCTGCTTCATTATCTCCATAAGTTTGCCAAATATATTGCTGATTCTCTGTTCTGCCTCATCCATCCTTGCTGCCACGGCATCCATTCTGATTGCAGCTCAGTTATAGCATTTTTTATTTCATCCTGACTGCTTTTTACTTCTTTTATCTCCAGAGAAAGGGATTCTAATCTATTTTAGACTCCAGCTAGTATTCTTATTATAGTGATTCTAAATTCTGGTTCAGACATCTTACTTTTATCTGTGTTGGTTAAATCCCTGGCTGTCTTTTCTTCCTGCTCTTTATTTTGGGGTGAATTCCTTCGTTTCATCATTTTGAAGGGAGGAAAGGAATTAATGAGGTAGAAAAAAATAAAATTAAAAAAAATAAAATTAAAAAATATTAAAATTAATTTTTTTTAACGTTTATTTATTTTTTGAGATAGAGAGAGACAAAGCATGAACGGGGGAGGGTCAGAGAGAGGGAGATACAGAATCTGAAACAGGCTCCAGGCTCTAAGCTGTCAGCACAGAGCCCGACGCGGGGCTCGAACTCACGGACCGCAAGATCATGACCTGAGCCGAAGTCGGCCGCTTAACCGACTGAGCCACCCAGGCGCCCCAAAAAAATATTAAAATTAAAAACACACACACACACAAAAATCAAATAAGGGATGCTAGATCGTAGGTGTGTTTTGGTCTGGGTGCTGAAAGTGGCTTGGCAGATTAGAGAAAAAAGGGGGGAAAAGAAAAAAAAAGGAAATCATTTGAAAATTTGAAAAAATGAATACCCTGAAGTAGACTAAAATGAAATAATCAATGTAAAATAGAATTTGAAAAATTTACCTAGGAATAAAAAAAGTTAAAAATAAAAATGAATTTTTCTCTTTCTGTATTCAAGAAAAAGAAAAACGAAAAAGATAAAAAAGAAAAAAAAAGGAAATCCCTTCAAAATTTGAAAAAATGAATACACTGAAATAGACTAAAATAAAAGATGGAAGTGAAATAGAATTTGAAAAAAATTACACAAAAGCAAAACATATAGTAAAAAAATTAAAGAAAATTTTTTAAATAAAAATTGAAAATAAAGATGAATTTTTCTCTTTCTGTATTCAAGAAAAAGAAAAGAAATGAAAAAGAGAAAAAAAGAAAAAAAAGTAAGAAAGAAAATTGAATAAATGGACCTGCTAACAGACTGAAATACGACTGAGATTACTTTGTTTTCCACTAGAAGTCAGAATATGAAGCTCTTTATAGTCCATAAACTAAGCAGGTGGTGAGATTTCTTGAAGAGGGAGGTTGGCCCAGTTGGGCGGAGCTTAGTGTAACAGCTCCGTTTTCTGCTAGATGGTGCTGCTAGCCTACTGGGGTGGATTGTTGTGGTGCTTATAGGTGTGTATGTGTATGCACAGAAGCAGTGAAAATGGTGGCACCCAGCTACCCACTCTCTAGTATCAGAACTCTGTTCTCCCAGGTCAGCAATCGCACACCCATCTTGTCTTCAGCTTTCCTTCATTCCCTGCTTTTACACTGTCCGTGACCAAGCCCCAGGTAGAACATCTCTCCTGAGTTTGGCTCAAATGCATGTTTTACCCGGCCCCTTACTTCTGAGGTACTGTGGCTTTGACCCTTTCTGCCCTTTTGTAGAGGGTCTCACCGAGCAATGGCTGGGTGCCAGTCGCATCCATGTTCAAGGGACCATGCTGCTGCTGATGCCCAGAGACTGCGGCCAGGTGCCAGCCTGCCCCAGAAAAAGTTCGTGAGATAGTGTAGCAGCAGCATTTCAGGGATTATGGAAAATCACAACACACATCTGGCACCAGCCTTCACCCTTAATGACCTTGTTCCAGCACCAGCAAATGTGGCCATTCTCTGGAGTCTGCTGGGACCCAGTGGCCTCACAGCCTCTACCAAACTTCCTTCCATCAGTGGAACCATTTCTCCCCATGTGGCTCGAGAACCTCCTGGCCCCCACTCTGCTCTTGGACCCCACTCTGCTCCTAGGGATTCGCCCTTCCCACCAGAGCACTGCCAGGTTGCGAACTGCAGAATTTCAGACCCTGCATTCCCCCTGCTTACAGTCTTAATGGAATTTAAACCCTCTGCTTTCTCATTTCTCCTTTCTCCTTTTTTAGTTCAGTCCCTGAGGTTATTTCCAATTTTCCACTTTTTCTCCAGCTGCTTTTGGAGATGGGTGCTTTTCCTGTATTCTCCCCCATCTCTGTCTTCTTTCCACCCGCAAAAGCGGCTCCCTGCCCTCCACAGCTTCTTTCTCCCCAAGTTCACCTCTCCACACTGCGTGCCTGCTGAATTCTGTGACTCAGGTTGTGCAGATTATTGCGTTAATCCTCAGATCAGTTTTCTAGGTATGCAGGATAGTTTAGTGTTGGTCTGGCTGTATTCCATGGATGTGAGACACACAAAAAACTTGCATGCTGTTCCGCCATCTTGGCTATCTTCCCTGAATTATTACTCTTAACTAATTCCAGAAAACAGTTCAATAATGCTAACTTGTCTTTGTGTCTCAGGACCTTGTGCTTTCCAGAGGGGTTCCCCTTCCTACTCTATCTTCCCTCCACTCACATGATCCAAAGGAGTCTCATGCACCATCCATTCTTGAAGTTCCTCTGAATCGCCAGTCTAAATCTCAAAATTTTTTAATAATCAATAATTAAAGTCTGACTTAGGATTATGGCAGTAAAATGAGAATGCAAAAGATATTTTAGAGTTCAAATCAAAATGATTGGTTTCCAAATACGCAATGTAGTTGAAAGATTTACATATACATATACACATGTATATATTCATATACATATATATGTATATATATATACATATACATATACGTATACATATATATATATTCATTCTCTGAACAACCCAAAAGAATTGTGGGATGTGACAATGAAATATTTAAGTGTATAATGGTTTATCTATATGTTTTGAGAAAACAAGTGGTAAATATTTCTTCTTAACACAGTTTCCTATTTGGAAATACTAGAGGTGATCAGCCGTTAGCAAATTCATGTAATGTGTGGTGGATTGCATAAGAAAAATGTTGGATTTATTTTGGTTTAGGACAAAGAGCAGAAATTAAATAAACCGAGTATTTCCAATTTACAACATATTAGGAACAAAACTGAAGTGGGTAAGAGGAAGAATGAAAACAGAACATTTGATTGCAACAAGTCTAACACTGTAAAAAGAAGCAGCCAAAATGGAGAAGGAAATCCTGAGGAAGAAAAAGAAAGAGGACAAATTCAGAGTTAAAGGAGTTAAAAACAGAGTGAAGATAAAACTCTCTAGATGCCTCAGTAAGTAATGACTTTCCAGGCAATTTTAGAAAGTAAATTGAGTGTACTTATTGTCCAATGTGTTTTATTGAGAGGGCACCACTGGTTAAATATAAAGATATAAAATGGGATCGTATATTTTTAATAATAGCATGATTCCACTCAAACTCCAAAATCTTCTAGTTTTAATTTTGAAATGTTTTGTAAGTCTTTGGTATTTTTAATCTATGGAAAATTGGAATTTTTGTCAAAAGCCAGTCCTCATTGGAAATGGAGTAAGTTTCTGAAAAGCAGTTTCAGACACAAGTGTGCCTTCCTCCTGCCACACATCTCTCAAGAAACTCCAAAGCCTTTCAAGCTTTTCAGCTGATTTCTGAGAGACGGCTAGGTGTTTAGAGGTGTTGGTTATGGAGAAGCCAGAAAAATAATATTCTGTGGGTGGAGATTCATAGTACCCGAGTCTTATGTTCTTACTTGGATAGCCGTTAAATACAATTTGCTTGATGGTTGTTCTGCATTTGAATGTAAAGTACACAAAATTGGCTCTAACAGCCACCTGCTCAGTTTGGCAATTATTATTTTAATTATATTGCTGAGTATCAAACCTCCAAATATACTATTAAACATGAAAATCTGTTCATAACTGTTCTCTGAAGCTTTTCGTTGGTAGTACATCAATGTCAGAAAATCCATGAGGTCTGAATCTTGACTTTTGAAGAATCAGTGATTGTTGTTATCAAAATCAGGTTATGACCCGGGAAAGCCACCACCAGAGAACACTCACATAATAGCATCATAAGACTCAATGCCACAATGATCTGGGAAGGGCAACTAACCATAGGCACTGCTATCTGCTTCAGAGGAGCACCAATTAATTTGTCTGCTCTCTGATCTGCTTGAAGAACTCAGTTGTAAACCAAACAAAGCCAGCTTGAAAAAAAAAATCTAACGTTTGAGCTATTTTATGTATTCTTTCAAGTAGACTATATTTTAGACTCCAGAACCAAGGGTCATAGCTCTTGTATCTCCCTCTCTTCATAGAATTAGAGTTTGTCAAATGTGTTAAAAATAAAATGAGTGTGAAGTCTCTACGAGAGCTCTGAGAAGGGTGAGAAAAAGGTGGAGAAGGACTAAAGACTTTTAGATACAAGTAATAATAACAACAACATTAAACGTGAAAGCTTTCTTTTCTGTATTCTTCGCTTCCCACTTTGCCCCTTGAGAACCAAATTGATAACATACATTTCATTATGGATAACTGTCATAAAAACCAGCGTTTAGATTTTGAGTAAAGAACTGATGGAATTGAGAATTGACTTAAAACTTGATTTTGGGGTGCCTGGGTGGCTCAGTTGGTTAAGCGTCCGACTTTTGATTTCGGCGCAGGTCATGATTTCACGATTCATGGGATTGAGCCTCACTCTGCACTGAACACGTGGAGGCCACTTGGGATTCTCTCTTCCACCTGTCTCTCTGCCCCTCCTCAGCTTGTGCTCTCCCTCTCTCGCTCTCAAAACGCACGGACGAACTAACTAACTAAATAATTGTTTTTTAATATCTGCCAATATCTCAACAATCTCTCCATTTTTAAAACCCCTAATGAAAGCTCATATACGTGACCTTTCCTCATGTTGTTAGAAACATACATAAACTTCACCACACATTAGCAGTATTATCTAAGATCCTTGCCCAGAGTTAAATTATTTCCCTAATCTCAGATGCAAACCTGGGTTTCTTTCCAAACCCCAACTTATGATACTCCTTTAAGTCTGAGTGCCTCCACTCTTCTCAATAAGAATTTTATAGCAATGTCATATGTTTATATTCTTTTAGGATGCCAGGAAGTTTTCAAGCAGTGCATGTATGTGTGTGTGTGTGTGTGTGTGTGAGAATACATGTGTGTTTATGTGTATCTGTGTTTAGTTCCCATAGAAATACATTTTTAAAACATAAATATAAATATATATTCTTTTTTTAATTATTTAATGTTTATTTTTTCTTGAGAGAGAGAGAGAGAGGCAGAGTGTGAGCAGGGAAAGGCAGAGAGAGAGGAAGACAGAATCTGAAGCAGGCTTCAGGCTCTGAGCTGTCAGCACAGAGCCTGACATGGGGCTTGAACTTATGAACTATGAGATCATGACCTGAGCTGAAGTTGGACGTCCAATCAACTGAGCCACCCAGGCGCCCCAAAATGTTTTGTGCTTTTTAAATTTTTTTTTTTTTTTTGAGAGAGACAGAGAAAGAGAGAGACAGGGCACAAGCAGGGAAGGGGCAGAGAAAGAAGGAGACACAGAATCCAAAGAAGGCTCCAGGCTCTGAGCTGTCAGCACAAAGCCTAACTTAGGACTAGAACCCCAGAACCATGAGATCATGACCTGAGCTAAAGTCGGATGCTTAATCGACTGAGCCACCCAGGCGCCCCATAAATATAAATATATATTCTTAAAGATACTCTCTTCTTGCCATGTTGGAATAACTGGCACCAGACTTATATTCCCTTTATCAACTAAGAAACTGAAGAACACGTCTAAATAAGTATTTAGCAGACGACAGGACACCACAAGTATGATTCTTGAGAGGAGAGAAAAGTTTTACTGCTTGCTTTCTATATTAAGGATATCTAGTTTGTAGTACTAGAGAAAAGGGAAAGGAGTAACACTGTAATCTCACTGAACCAGGGAAATAGAAATTAAACTTGAGGAAGCTGAGGGGGCTTGACTTTATAGATTACAGTACCAAGCAAATGAAGTAAGGCAGGTAGCAATGTCCAGAAATCTACATAGAAGACTCTTGAGATTTTTGTGATACTAGGCTGTGAATCAAGAAGGAGAATCTTCACAAGACCAGTCAATGGGGTTATAAGCTGAGCAATGCCTAAAGCTCACACAGGATGGTGCAGGCATTAAAATTGCAAATAAGCAGACTGTGGAAAACATGTTGAATACCTGTGGAACTCAGTTGAATCTGTAGAAGAGTTATATTCTTAGAGTACATCACACTACCCCAACAAGAAAAGCAATGGCCCCACTAAAGCTTTGCAAGGCTGAAGCTAATCTACAAGTAACCTAACTGGCTGTCAAAACAAAAGTCAACACATTTTTTTAAATATTTTATTTCTTTTTCAGAGAAAGAGAGTGAGAACAGGGGAGGCATGGACAGAGAGAGTGACAGAGGATGGGAAGCGGGCCCTGCATTGACAGTAGTGAGCCTGACACACGGGGCTCAAACTCACAAACCATGAGATCATGACCTAAGCCAAAGTTGGACGCTCGACCAACTGACTTCACCCAGACACCCCAAAGTCAACAAATTTTAAGAGAAGAAAATACATCCCAGATATTCAACAGTATAACATGCACAAAATCTAGCACTCAATTATAAGAAGATATTCAGAAAATTACAGATGTTTAGAAATTAAAAACAAAAACAAAAACATATTTTGAATGGACCTGGAGCACTTTCTTACACCTTATACAAAAATAAATTCAAAATGGACAAAAGACCTAAATGTAAGTCAGGAAGCCATCAAAATCCTAGAGAAGAACACAGACAGTAACCTCTTTGGCATTGGCCATGGCAACTTCTTACTAGATAGGTCTCCTAAGGCAACGAAAACAAAAGCAAAAGTGAACTATTGTGACTTCATAAAGAAAAAGCTTCTGCACAGTGAAGGAAACACTTACAAAACTAAAAGGTAACCTTCAGAATGGAAAAAGATATTTGCAAATGACATATCTGATAAAGGTCTAATATCCAAAATATATTAAAAAACTTACAAAACTCAACACCTAAAAACAAATAATCCAGTTAAAAAGTGGGCAAAAGACATAAATAGACATTTTTCCAAAGAAGACACACAGATGGCTAACAGCCACATGGAAAAATGCTAAACATCACTTAGCATCTGGGAAATGCAAATCAAAACTACAATGAGATATCACCTCACAGTTGTCAAAATGACTAAAATTAACAACACGGGACGCAACAGATGTTAGTGAAGATGTGGAGAAAGGGGAACCCTCTTACACTGTTGGTGGGAATGTAAACTGGTGCAGCCACTCTGGAAAATAGTATGAAGGTTCCTCAAAAAGTTAAAAACAGAACTACCTTATGATCCAACAATTGCACTACTAGGTATTTACCCAAAGGATACAAAAATACTGATTCAAAGGGATATATGTACCTGATGTTTGTAGCAGGATTATCAACAACAGCCAAACTATGGAAAAAGCCCAAATACCCATTGACTGATGATTGGATAAAAGAGATGTAATATACATACACACACACACAATGAAATATTACTCGACAATAAAAAGGAATGAAATCCTGCCATTTGCAAGACTGTGGATGGAGCTAGATTAGAAAGGATTAGGCTAAGCAAAATAAATCAGTCAGAGAAAGACAAATACCGTATGATTTCACTCATATGTGGAACTTAAGAAATCAGATGAACATAGGGGAAGAAAAAGAGAGAGGCAAACCAGAAAACACCCTTTTAACTATAGAGAACAAACTAATAGTTACTGGAGGGGAGATGGGAAGGGGGATGAGTTAAATGGGGGATGAGTGTTAAGGAGGGCACTTCTTATGATGAGCACTGGGTGTTTCATGTAAGTGATGAATTACTAAATTCTACACCTGAAACTAGTATTACACTGTATGTTAACCAACTGGAATTCAAATAAAAACTTAAAGAAATAAAAAAAAAACATATTTTCAATAACTCATTTATGATAAAATGTCTTGTCAAATAAATAAGGGAGGTTGGCTAACTTAACAAAGGAAGTCTACTAAAAACCTAAAGTTACCATCATACATAATTTAATGACTTAGCACTTGCCCCCTCTGGGACTCGGAACAAACTAAGTATATTCCCTCTCGTAACATTTATATATAATGTTGAAGTGAATATTAGATACCTTAGCATGTACAATAAGGCAAGAAGTGCAATTCATACAGCTTAGAAAGGAAAGTCATTATTATAGGTTGGGCTTCTTAAGCAGATTCTACGATGAAGGTTCACATGTAGGGATTTTTTGTAGAAACACGTCTGGAATCAATAACTATGGAAAGGAAGGTAAAGAACAGTACTTGATAGAAGAGAAAAACATGATGAGATGTGGAATTAACAAATCCTCAATTAACCCCATGAGATCTGTGGAGTTAGAATGCCATATTAGAATTGCGACCAGATGGCCAAAATTTGGCGCTGATCCATGTTTGTTTACCTTTGGGAAAATTGAATGCCTTCAGCCAAGGGTACTCTTAACATCTAGGTAAGAAGTCTTTCACTGAAGCAAGATATGGCAGAAATACACAGTATTCACAGAAGTTTAAGTGTATAGAGCATCCGAAAGAATTTATTTTTGAAAATTACTAGAACTTGGAAGTCTGGTGTCTCAGTCGGTAGAGCATCTGACTCGTGATTTTGCCTCAGGTCGTGATCTCATGGTTGTGGGATCCATCTTTGTGCTAAGTGTGGAGCCTGTTTGGGATTCTGTCTCTCTCACCTCTCTCTGCCCAGGTCACTCTTGCTCTCTCTCTCAAAAAAAAAAAAAAAAATAGTGCTAATAAAATAGAGGTTGCATTTTGTATGTCTTTGTTATTTTTTTTCCACTTAGGTATGGTAGTTTATTATAATTCATAAATGTATCCATTTCTGAGAGATTTGATTTAAGTTTATTTATTTTGAGAGAGAGAGAGAGGGGGGCATGTGCATGTGCTGACACATGAGCAAGAGAAGGACAGAGAGAGAGGGAGACAGAGAATCCCAAGCAGGCTCCACACTGCCAACACAGAGGCCAAGGTGGGGCTTGAACCTATGAACCATTGAGACCTGAGCTGAAATCAAGAGTCAGATGCTTAACCAAATAAGCCACCCAGGCACCCCTACCACAAATATTTTGAAAAGCATCGCTCTAAGGATTTGGAAATCAGAGTGTCTGGCCCATAGAAGTACCAGCAAGATGACCCCCCAGAAATAACCAGGAGGCTAAAGAAATGTGTTCTGTGAATATGGCTCCGTTTTCAATGTTTTTTATTCCCTCTTGAATTGCACATGAAGACAAACCACAAATAATTGCTTTGACTATCATATTTTCCTCCATATGTCATTCCATTGTATGCATACCATGAAAGGTGAAAACATTACAGAAAATGTGTATGTCTAATTCCCTGTGAGAGGAAGTTTAGAAACAGAAAATATGGGTAACCTTTACACTGATGCAATGGGGACCAAATTTCATGCTGATATTCCAGATGGCCACAACTTTCCAAAGCCTAATATATAGTGTTTTTCCCTTGTAAACTGTTAAGTTAGTACACCAGTTGCTTAGCTTTAAATTAACATAATATCTCTTTTAAATGCCGTGGTTATCAAACCTCCAATAACTGAAGAAAGAGCAATATAAACCAAAACAATGCATTGATTGTGAAGTCTGGACTTTTTAGCCAAAAGACAGCTATGAATTGAAAATCTGTAGCCTTGTTTTCTTCAATGTAGTACTAAATAGAACAAGTCTTCCTTTGGACTATAATTTACTACATTTTTTTTTTAGCGAAGAGTCAGCATCAATTTTACATATACATATGCACAAAATGCTCTGTAGCATATGTTAGACCTCATGAAGTATGTGATGAATCTTATTTATATATCTTTCTTTCTCTTGCAGGTAGACTAAAATGGCCCACAAAACTAAGGAGACATAGAGAATTACCGCATCCCCAACGGGTTTTATTAAATAATCAATAACCATTGAAAAATGGCGTCTAATAATTATTTAGAGTAACCAAATTCATGTAAGGATTTAGCCTTTAAATGGTCCCCGTAGACTAAACTCTTTTATCTTTTTTTAATGTTTATTTAGTTTTGAGAGAGAGAGGGAGAATGTGAGCGGGTCGGGGGGGAGGAGGGGGCACAGAGAGAGAGGGGACAGAGAACCTGAAGCAGGCTCTGTGCTGACAGCTGAAAGCGGGACGCAGGGCTTGAACCCACAAACCATGAGATCATAACCTGAGCCCAAGTCAGACGCATAACCAATGAGCCATCCAGGTGCCTCTAGCCTAAATTCTTAGTACAGAAAAATGCGAAAGACACTGTATTGTTTCTTTTTTGTTAACTAATTAATTAATTTGTTTTTTAAGTTTGTTTATTTTTGAAAGAGACACAGCGTGGGTGGGGAGGGGCAGAGAGACAGGGAGACAAGAATCCAAAGCAGGCTCCAAACTCTGAGCTGTCTGCATGGAGCCGATGCAGGGCTTGAACTCATGAACCGTTAAGATCGTGACACAACCTGAGTCACTTAACCGACTGAGCCAACGCAGGGCGCCACTTACACAAACTCTTTATAACAGGATTAGATCCAGTGGGACTTCACTCCTTGCATGGAGGCTTTGCTGTCTCAGTTGCTTGTCTGCTTTCAATCTTCTCTCAGTGTAATGTCGCAGTTTTCTCCTGCCAGTTGTGACTCTGAGGGCTTCATGTCAACCAAGCCTGGTTCTCCCCTGCTTCCTCTCCCCACGCAGTCTTACTCAGCAGGGAAAAGACTAGGCTCCTCAAGTTCTCTGTGAATTCTGCAGAGAGGTGCAGTAGAGGACTGTCTCAGCAACCCTGGGTTGTCCGCAGGTCTGGCCCTTGACGGGCTCCTGAGAGAAGCGTTCTAAGCCCTTGGACTATTTATTCTTTCCAACAGAAGACACTATATTGTTTCCATGTCTAGTAAAAATCCATTAGACTTTGGAGGAAATGTTTATAGACCTATGTTGAAAACGTCACAATTATCATGGAAAACTTAAATCTCAAAAATTTTCTTTTTAATTTTTTAAAAAAATTTTAACTATGCTTCATGAGCAGTACAGAGCCCAACACGGTGCTTGAACTCACTACCCTGAGGTCAAGACCAGAGCTGAGATCAAGAGTCGGACACTTAACCGACTGAGCCACACAGGCGGCCCTCAAAAAACTTTCTTTCCTAATAAAATCTATATGGGTCCAGAAAAAAAAATCATATATAATAGCTTGTTTTGAAAACTTTTACGATTCTCCCCCCAAACACCTGTTCTGTACCAAAACAATTAAACTGACTCAATGTATTGGTAAAAGTTTTCTGAGAGATGCTCATAAATGTTAGTTTTAAAATAGAATTTTATAGAAATTTATAGAAAAACTATACTGGTTAGTGATTAATTTCCCTGCAAAGCAGAAAATGAAGAATCTACTATTTTTCTCAAATATTTAATTAAAAAATGATATTTGTCAAGTGCTAAGATGTATATACAAAGATGAACTTTCTGGAAAGAAGTAAACCAGTGTATATGGGTAAGAGTATAATTTTTCTACATTTATTGATTCTTGCTGTTTTGCAATGGGAGTTATATTTGTCCATTAGAGTGTTGTATTAATTTTTGAATTAAATTTCTAGTTATAAAGCACTAAAATTGATCTTATTTAATCATAGAATTAACTGTTTTTCTTCTTAAAGACACTTCACAACCCAGGAGTTATTGAATTATATCAGTAACTCAAATACCTTTCTTTGTTTATCGACAATATTTCACTCTGCGGGAGATTCTAGTATAATTATTCATCATCAGTTACCCATGCTTCCTCTGTGCTTGTTGTCTTATTCTCTTTCATGGAGGTAATCATAGTACCTGCTACACAAAATTGTTGAGAGAATTAAATGAGCTTTAAAAAAATGCCTGGAACACAATAAGAGCTGCCTAAGTGTTTGCTGGTTTTACTAGCGTTATCATTAAAACCCTGAACAAAATACCTTTGATTATCTTCCTGGTCACTTTTTATCATATTGTTTTGCTATTCTCTTCTCATTTCAATGAATCCTAATTCCATGTTCTAGCTCTTCTCTAAACCAAGTGGCCTTTTGACAGTGGTGGGGGGTTTGTTTTACAATTTAAAATAAGTATGGAGTATTTGAAAAATGACTATCATAAACTGATTATATATGAACGTAACTAACATTATTTTTTGTAAAAGTAATTATATTTTCTAAAACCAACAATTTTTTTTCCAGATTTACTGAAGAATAATTGACAAATGCAATTGTATCTATTTAAATTGTATGTTGCAATAATTTGATATACATTGTGGTATCTTTGATTCTGATTTCCAGATTCAGTCTCAATTTTGCTTGTTTTTCTGTTTTCATTCTTCTATTCTTACTATGCCCAGAGCTCTTAATTAAGAAACTCCTCATCTTTTTTATATAGGACAATTATATATGGAATACAAGCTAAGTGGGTCTGCATGAAAATCTCAATTACCCACCCATTTCCTAAAAAAAACACAGAAATTGGAGATATACAAAGAAGACACACACACACACACACACACACACACACACACTCGTGGGGTTATATTTCTGATTCAACTTAATGTGTCATTATTGAGTGGGTACCAGAAACATATGTTGGTAATAGCACTCATTTCATGAAATGTCTGAAAATTAAATGTGGTGAACACACATTCTGAGCTTTCTCCATTATCAACATACACCACCAAAAGTTGTGCATTTATTACAATTGATGAACCTTCATTGGTATATCATCATCACCCCAACTACAGTTACATCACCGTAACTACATGGGGTTCATTCTTGGTGTTGTATATTTTATGAGTTTAGAAAAATTTATAAAGACATGTATCCACCATGATAACATCACACAGAATAGATTCACTGCTTTAAAAGTTTTCTGGGATCTGCCAGAACACAGCCCCTGCCTACTATTAATCATGTTACTATCTCTGCCTTTTCCAGAATGCCATATAGTTGAGATTCTACAATATGCAGCCTTTTAAGATTGGTTTCTTTCACTCGACAATATGCATTTAAATTTCCTCCATGACTTTTCATGGCTTAAAACCTAATTTTTTTTTTTTAACATTGAACAATATTGTAGCAATTGACAGCTGATTCTAAAATTTATATGAAGAATCTAAAGTAGCCATTTTTAAAAAGATAAATTTGAAGTTCTTATACTACCTGAATTCAAGAATTAGTCAATCTTCACTAATATACTATAGCATTGGGATATAGATAACCAGGTACATGGAGCACAATATAGTTCCAAATTAGATCCACATATGTATAGACATTGATTTTCAAGAGACATGCAAAAGCAATTTGGTGGAGAATGAATAGTCTTTTAAATGAATGGTACTTGAACTGTTGGAAATCCACATGCAAAACCAAAATAGAACAAAAGAATTAGAACACAAATTTTTATTTACACCTTGAATTATATCCAAATATTAACCCCCAATGGATCACAGACATGAATATAAACCTTAAAACTTTAAATAGCAATAAGAAAACATAGTAGAAAATAATTTGTGATGTTTGGTAGGACAAAGAATGCTTTGGTAGAACACCAAAACACAATCGATCATTAAAAGAAAAAACTGGCAAAATGGAATTTATAAAAATTTAAAAAATGAGTTATCTTGAAAAAGTACCGATAAGAGAATGAAAAGACTAGTCTCTGACTAGGGAAAAAATATGCAAATCATATATCTCAGAAAGGATTAATCCAGAATGTATGAGGAGGTCTCAAAACTTAATACTGAAAACAAAACAAACAAACAAACAAACAAAAAAACATGAAAATGGACAAAGCATCTGAATAGACATACTACTGAAGAAGATACCCTGATGGCAAATATGTACATGAAAAATAACCCCCAAATCACTATTCTTTAGTAAATGCATATTAAACAATAAGGAGATAGTACTACACAGATTAGAACAGTACACTATTTGAAATGACTAAAATTAAAGGACAAATGTTTAATACTACCACTACTTTTGAAAATGGTTCAGAGTTTCTGGAAAACAGTATTATAAACATGTACTTGCCATGTGATCCAGCCATTCCACACTCATTATTTACCAAAGAGAAAGAATAGTCTCTGTCAATATAAAGACTTGTACACAGTTTTTCATATCAGGTATGTATGTAATAACCCAAACTGGAATAATTATGATATCCTTCAACAGCTTACTAAAAATATGAATTATTATGTATCCATATAATTAAATACTACTCAGCAGTGAAAAATAACAAAATTGTGATAAATTCAACAACATGGAACAATCTTATAATAATTAGAATGAGTGAAAAAAGCCATGCAAAGGAGAGAATATACTGTGGGATTTCATTTATATAAACTTCCAGGAAATGCAGAGTAATTGATAAGGTTAGAAGGCGAATCTGTATTTGCATTGGAGCAGGTAAAGAGGAACAGAAAAGGGCAAGAGGGAGGGATTATTAAGGCGCAGAAGGACTTTTTCGGGTGGTAGATACATTCATTTATTTAACTGTGGTAATAATTTCACAGGTATATATGTCAAAGAGTAAAATATATACTTTAAATATGTGTAACTTAATCATATCTCAAGACATCAAAAAATCACAAAAAAACAGAACACAACTAAGTTGTTTGACCACATTTCCCCCTTTTTAAGCACCCACTTTCTGTATATATAATATTATTATCTTTCCAAATCGGTCATCTTTTCCATTTCCAGCATACTCATTAATTGTTTCTTTTGTTTAATGGTAATTCCTATTAGTTTCCTAAAAAACGCAATGGAGACATTGCAGTCTAGAAAATTTTCCAATGTTTCTCATTAATTAAATCCTGACTCTACCCATCCTTATGGTTGAGATGCATACATTTAGTAAATGGAAAGTAAGAAATAAGAACCCATGTCCAGATATTCTGGAGGGGCCTGTTCTGGTATGAGCATACCAGGTAATTGTGTTCACTTTTCTAGTTAATTTTTTTTTTTCATTTTTACTTACCCTATATTCATGTATAATTTAATAAATTATTCCTAGTTCATCATAGTTTAAAAAAAAAGTTTGCTTGAATCAATTAATCCCAAATTTTGTGTATATAAGGGCTCTTTTATGACAGGAGAGGAAACACTCTTGGATGATGCCTTTGACCTTCACAGCCCCTTAGAGGAAAATCCTTGCCTGTTGACTTAATGATAGCCCTTTCCTTGTGTGCAGGCAAGGACAGTGCAATTGCCACTGAGATACCTTGTTTGCTCACCCTGGATTGGATGGCTTTTGGGCAATTTCCCTATGAGGATGACATTGTCTACTAAAGGGAACCAGCAATGGAAGGAAGTTCATTAGTCATTACCCCACACGGAAAAGAATGTGTACACTATCTTTTGGAACTGCTTTGTGAAGACTTATAGAGAGACATTTTTCTTTATCTTTATTCTAAACAGCATTATTCATTTTATTTTAATACTTTATCTCTATGCTGTAAATCTCATGTTTACTTATGGCTCCATATGGTCTAGGGCACACTAATTCTATCTTTTTCATTATCATTTCTGCATTCAAACCGAGATCCTAGCATGGTGTCTCAAATTAACTTGGTTCTTAATAAATATTGGATAATTTTTTAAATAGCCAATTCCAGAAGAGTTCATGGAAAGAGCTACTTTGCTATACTACTGATGGAGAATAATTTCTGAAAGGCAATTTGCAGTATATTCAGTAATTCAAAATATTCACATTTTATACCTCCTCATTTATCTTTTGGAACTATAACCAAAGGAAATAATCAGGAAAGGGCAAAAATGTATGCATAAATAAATTCAATATAACAATGTTTATAATAGAATAAGCAAACAAAAGCACAATGTGATTGGCATGGTATATAGAGAATGCGCAAGTAAATCATGGCAAATACATAAAATGGAAGACTGTACTTCCATGGAAAATATAGTTACAGCTTTCTTTTTAATTTCAATAGGCTTCTTTCCATGTACTTTTGTTCACATGTTAGACTTGCACTGTTCACTCTCTGTATCTCTGTCTGTCTCTCTCATTTACGTGTATGGGGGGGGTAGTAAATATTCCATTCTTCTTTGCTCTTTTGTTTTGTTTTGTTACCAGCTCATCTTGGGATGAGATTAATTTCACCTGGGCTACTGTTTGCCTCAAAAAGCATCTCTTCTCTACTTACCTGGATATAATTTTAATCTTCTCTTTGGCATCTAAGTGGGAGGACTAGGTGTATATGCTTTATTTTTGTGAGTCAGTGGGTTTCTCCCAGAGGAGGGTGAAGAAAGTTGCTGGGGACTTAGTCCACTAATCGGCAGTGGGGAAACTTTGCTTCAGTACATTTTCTGCGTGATATTGCAGAAACCATTTTACTAGAGTCCAGTGGTATCATAATGATTATCTTAGCCTAAGATTTATGTTTATATTCCAGCTCTAGGTTCTCCCATGTCATTCATGGAGAAGACTGGTGACACTGAGTCCCTACAACTGAAGGACATTTTTCCTGGGTTGCTCAGCGCATATTTTTCTCTGCATTGCCATGTCACTTCTGATTACAGACATGAAGTTTATCTTCAGTAAAAGACTTTGCCTTGTTAGTCCTAAACTAGGGAAGGGTAACTGACTAGGATAAAGGAAGTATAACAGCTGACCAAGATGTTTCACATCTAATCTGGCCAGCATGATTGAGCCAATTGTGGTGAAATTACCCTTTCCAAAACTTATTTTGACCTCTAACTCTCGCCTCTAGGTGCAGGAGATATTAGTGGGGTTCTTAAAAATATACGCCTCTGACTGAAGCCACCAGTGGAGTCCTCTGCCGCAAAAACATTTTGTGCCAACTCCCCACAACTCGTTCCAACTTTTCGTCCTCTTTGGTCCATGGTATGTTGCTTTTAGCTGATAACTCCCCAACTTTGTTGTATAAGTTATAAAAGTATAGTTTTAGTAGAGATTAATATTATGTACTGATTTTTATAAGTTTATTTTATTTATTTTGAAAGAGAGAACACACAGGAGAGGCAGAGAGAAGGAGAGAGAGAAAATCCCAAGCAGGCTCCACACTCAGCGTTGGGCCTGATGCAGGGCTGGAACTCACAAACTGTGAGATCATGACCTAAGCTGAAATCAAGAGTTGGATGCCAGCCAGGCACCCCTCTCCGAAGATTTTTAAATTCTTTGAAAGAAAGAATCTGTTTGGTCTATCTCAGGTTAAGTGTTCTCAACTTCAAGCAACCATGATTCTTATTCAGTGAAGTCATTTACAAACATGTTTGGAGGGGCCCTATTTCTAGGTGAGGAGCAGTTCTTAGGGAAAGAGGAAACAAAAAACTTCAAATGTTAGGAAATGGATATAGATGCCACTCTAAAGAATTGTTTTGTTTTTGCTTGTTTTTTGTTTTTTTTAGTAAAACCAATGAACTTCATCTAAGATAGTTGAGACACTTTATCTAATTCATTGTCAATCAGTCCCAAACTTGAAATCATTTATCTTGGTTGAAATTGTATCCCTTAATTATATATTAATTAATAATTAATTAATTATATATTAAAATGAAAATCGTATCCTTTAATAATTATATATATGTGTATATATATATATATATATATATGTACATAAAATCTTTCAAAAGTTAAATAAGCAAAAACACTTTATTCAAGGCTATTGCAATAGGAGGAGGAGGCCAGAATTCAGTCTGAACTGAAGTTGATTGAAACCAAAGGTGGGAAGTTTGTTCATTGCTAGACTAAATGAGTGGGAAAGTACTGGAACATTAGAAGGGGAGTTGATCCATGTGATGCTGGAAGCATATTGGGTTATTGCTGAATCAGAAAATGGTTTTTTTGTTTTTGTTTTGTTATATATTATATATCTTATGCATATTATATATATGATATATTTATATTATATATTATACATATATTTTATATATATTATATATATTATATATATTATATATAATTAGGCCATCTGTGTTTGCTAATTGGCACCCATCAAAGTTAGGCTCCAACCCTCCCACAGAGATTGAGAAATAGATGTCCTATCTTTCTTGATAGTTATATTATAAAGCGATGGCTCTCAGACCATTGACAAAGACATTTCTGGGTGGTACAACTGTCCAGAAGCTTTTTAAAATTTACATGTATTACAAAGAGTCAGAGAAAGAATTTACAGTGACATGTTCTTGAAAGTAAATGCTGTTAAAGTAGGGAATATAAGGGGCTAGATTTAGTAAGAAGCCTGTCCAGAATTTAGTCAAGCTGCAGAAACATAAAGGCCATCAAATAAATCCTAGGTGAACAAAAATACATTTAACTTGTATTAATTCATTCATATTTATCTTGTGCTAATTCTTATTGAATATCATTTTTTAAAAGTAATGTCAACATTTTTTGTTTTCAAAATGTATTAAAAGATGTTAAGTGCATGAATTAGGATTAAGAAGCAAGTCTAGCTAGAAATTTCGATGATATTCCCTCCCCACCCCGCCCTCCACAAATTGATAAATTCCCCAGTTATAGGAGAAGCAGCATGGGTGACAATGACTTGGGTGGAAATCAGACTAGTTTTGCCGATTGGGGGAATTTCTCTGAATGTCAATTTCCTGATTTGAAGAATAAGGGTCATATTTACCTTATAGACCTTTAAGGAACTATAATGAGATCATTTTTGTAAAGGATCTAAATGAATAGAGTATGTTCATAATATATATATATATATGTATATATATGTGTATATATATGTGTATATATATATGTATATATATATGTATATATATATATATTATAATTACTGTACTTGAGGGAAAAGTACAATCGTTGGGCTGTAAATGATTAGTAGTTGCAAAAACTCTCCAAAGGAGATTTAACAGAGGATAGGATGCCTGTACCCTCCACCTTAGATCTCATGGATTGGCTCTATGTCGGCAGAGCTGCTGGGTACACTGCATTTACCCAATTTCTTTGATGTCATCTGGCAACTCCACATAATTAGGTAATAATTTCAAACAGAGTTTGGATATGGATGGTGATATTCTTGCAAAAAAGGTAAAATTTTGATATGAGTAAAGATGGCCATATATAAGTATATGCATATATATACATATATGTATATACATATATATCTCTATATATTACTTTTTCTGTTGATATCTGTATATTTTTTGCAAAAATCTTCAGATGAGACTTATATGGGACTTTTTTTTTTTCTTTTTGCCTAGGTACAAAGTGGATCCATATAAAATCTTACATTTGGGTGCTGCTATAGACTAAACTGTCCCTTCAGAATTCCTATGTTAAATAACTAACCCCCAGTATAGTGGTAATTGAGGCAAAGTATTTGGGACATAATTGGGTGTAGATGAGGTCATGAGAATAGATCCCTTAAGATGGGCTTTGTACCCTTATAAGAGGAAGATACATTAGAATATTCTCTCTGCTATGTGAAGACTCAGCTAGAAAGTGGTCATCTGTAAGCCAGAAGGAATGTTCTCACCAGGACCCAACCATGCTGGCAACCTGATCTTGAACTCCTAGCCTCTAGAACTTGGAGAAAATCAACATGTTATTTAAGCCACCCTATCTTTGGTATTTTGTTGTGGTGGCCTGAGCTGAGACCGAGTCCATTCCAGGGAGTAGAAATTTAGAAACAATGCAGTCTTCAACCCGCTTTCCAAAGAAACTTCTAAAAAATAAATGTCTTTGGGAAAACAAATTCTAGATGATCCTCAAAGCGAGTATGCAAAAAAAAAAAACAAACGTAGTTTTTCTCTCATAAACAACTATTTGCCATTGATGGGGTTCAGGGCACACTACCCCCAAATATGGCTACTTTGCATGTTTAATCTTTTAAGCTGAAGGAATTTCAGAAAATGGCAGAAGCAGGAAGGTCACTGACCTTCAACTGACCCGCGACTTTCTTCTCTGAAAGAGATCTTGTTGGAGGTGTCCCTCTATATCCAGAAGAAAGGAGCATCCTTATCTCCAAAGACAAAGGATGCCAAGATTCTGAACAAACAAGGCTTGCTAAAGTTTCCTCCAGTTACTGTACTTACTCAGACTCTTTGATCTCCCATATTTTTCCATGACTTGCCATCCTTCATCAAACCTAGCATAAAAATACTCAGGTTTAACTGTTTCTTCAAGTCTTCATTCCCTTAAGAAGCCTCATGTTCACATACAACTATTGTGAATAAATATGTTTTCTTTTCTTCTGTTTCTCTGTGTCAGTTTAATTTTTAGAACTGGTAGGTGGAAGGTAGACAGAAGTAGTGGAAGGAACAACGGAGGTGGAGTCCCAAGTCCTTGAAAGAGAATGATAGAGACTGAGCAGAGGCAAGGATGTGAGAAACAGGTTACATATTAAAAGCCTTGGAGCTCAACATCAGAACCTTGTGGCTTCCAAGACCTTGGGGCTGACAGATCAAAAGCTACAGGTACAGAGCATGCGCTCTCTTCTTGCACCACTGCCACAGGATAACCCCTAGACTCATTATAATGCTTTTGCTTTGTAGGAGCAGCCCCATCTGGTGGAGAAAGGTTCCGGTAGAACCTATACGGCTTCGGTTCCGGTAGCAACTATAGATTTCAACGGTGGGAGGAGTCGCCCAAATGATTGGCAGCAGTCTCCATTAGAGACCACCCCACTGAATGGCAAATCTCCTCCCAGTCCAGAGAGACCCTAAAATCTCCAATCCCAAAGCAACCTAGGGGCAGGTCTACCTCTCAGAACCGGCCCACTCTCATCTTGAGAGTGTACTTTCGCTTTAATAAACTGCTTTGTGCTTGCAACTTTCCTTCCTTCTGGCTGTGGATTCCAGCGTGTATCCCCACGTAAATCTTGCGGGGAATCCAAAAACCCACACCTCATTCACACAATGCAGACTGTCCCAGGTACCAGACCCAGTCAGGGGCCCAAGAGGGTGGAGGCAACCCTTTCCTTTCGCTATACCAATTACTTAGGAAATGAGTCTTGGCAAAGTAAGTTTTACTCCAAGACGGAATAAGCCACTCTGTTATTGTAAATCCAAGCATTTCAAATGCCCTTACTTGCATATTTTTCTGCTTAAATCTCTTCTTAACACCAAATTAACCTTGAAACACATTGGTTGATTCTTCAAACTGTCTTTAACAAATGATTCAGGTCTTTAGTTTTGGAGGTTCCTTGGCCTATGATAATGCAAATGTATTTCCAAAAGGTAACATTATGAGTCAGTAATTCATTAATTGCTAAATTCATTTATTTCTTCAGTAAACTTTTACTAAGTCAATTCGTTCTCCTAGGCACTGCTTGGGAATTGGGGACACAGGCCTGAGCAAAGCAGACCTTAAGGCCAATCTTTTTATAGTTTACAGTGTTTAAGTAGCTACCAGTCCAAGAGAAGGTGCAAACAGTTAAGACCTATGAGAGGGGTGCCTTGGTGGCTCAGCTGGTTATGCATTCGAGTCTTGAATTAAGATCAGGTGGTGATCTCATGGTTCATGAGTTCAAGCTCCACACCCTGCTGCACATTGACTGTCTGGAACCTACTTGGGATTCTCTCTCTCTCCCTCTGTCCCTCCCACTCTCTCACTCTCTCTTTCAAAGTACACAAACTATATATATATATATATATATATATATATATATATATATATATATACATATATACATATATATGGGAACCAGACCCATGAGACCTATGAGAACCAGAGATTGAAGGAAATAGACACCTAAAAGTTTCAGATCACAAACAGCTGAAAACTAACTTCACTTTCTTGAAAACTTTCAGAGCTGGTATGGTTGATGTGTGGGTTCTGGTGCTACACTATGACTTTTCCTCTCTTTGGTGAAGGACTCCAAAGTGAAGTAAAACATTGCTATAAGAGTCATTCAATATAGGATCTAGAGAATACTGAGGAAGAAGGACCTCTGCAAATCTCTGGTTGCAAGTTCTGGGACACCATAGACTTGGGACTTTTGACAGTTGCAACTGGTCAGCTGCATCACCATCACCTTCTGCAACCCATCCTTCTCCTTTGAACTGAAAGAAAAAGTGTGTAACATCTATTAGCTAAATAGCCAATTGTGTATTAGCTAGTTAGTTGAACTTGTCACCACCAATCTTAATTCCTTTAAAATAAGAGATGTAGCCTGGTGGCTTTTGCCTCTATAAACCTATACTCTTTGATTGCAATTCACAGCACATTTTCAATTTCGGTCCCCTCTGTGTCTCCCAGATTGCAGTCCCAAAGACCCCAAATAAATGCTTTTGGTTGCTTTCCTTCCCTGGAGACTGAGGGGTTGAGAACCTTTCACATTTAAATTTTATAGAATATGTAGGTAAAATAATGGGTCTCAATACAATGTCAAAGACTACATTACAGAGACAAATTCTTAAAGGGAGACATATTTTCCTTTAAACCGTGAGCATATTCTCCAATTATTTGGTCCTTATAATTTTTCGTGAGAAAGCCTCTTTGTCTCTAGCTTCCAATGTCTGTTTGAAGATCTGCTCACCGGAGGAAAGGACAGCAGAACCCACTTGACTCACCTTCCACTTGTGCCTACTTATAGAAAGTTGTGCTTTTTAGTTTAGATTTCTGAGGCTCCTGAAAACCTTTTGGTTGTGCAGGTAAGCATCTTTTGGAAAAACATACCTTCCCTTGAGATGCTTGCAAATATCACATCTGTTGTAGAACACACAGAAACAGAGCTGTGTGCTCTAATTAAAGAGGAAAATTACTTGAAATGTATCAGTGGATCACTAAGAGTGACTGATGCAAATGTTTGGAGGAAAATAGCTCTTTCTCATTTGAAATTATGCTTTCTACACAATTGGTATGCCCATAATAGGTAAATCCAATTATATCTTTTTTTCCTCCTTGACTGTAAATTAACAATGAGTAAATGGCAAGGCATTAGAATTGTATTTTTGCATAAGCAAAAGTATAAATGTTACTCTGAGTCTCCTGAGTTTGCAAAATTTGACTGGAAATACTGTTAAAACATACTTTCTCAAGAGAATGTTCTTTGCTTCCAGCCTCAAAAAAAAAAAAAAAAAAAAAAAAAAAAAAAAACCCAAAACCGCTACAACAACAACAACAACAGCTTTTCCTTGCAGCATTTTGGAATCGTCCCACCCAGCAGGAAGTAGGATGTGTGCAAAGGACTGCAAAATTAGAAAGAAAAAAAAAATACTGCTGTTTTAAAATAAAGTTCAACAAACTTTAGTTTAACTTCCTACAAAGGTCGCATCAGGATTAGTTTAGATTTCGGGTCAAGTGGCAGTTTGCTTTCTATTTGATCTGCAGCAATTGAAGCATACCTAATAGAAGCACTATTTTAAACACAAAGGTTAAACTCTGTTGCATTTTGACAAAGGTTAAATGCCTATTTACCAAAGTTAATGACTTAATAGCATTTTGAATACCATTCTTTATATAAAGGTTAATCTCATATTTTTGACTTCATGTTTCCTTTCTTAAGAGGAAATACTCATTAGGGCTCAAACAATTATCTGATTGTTAATTTGTTTTGATCTTATTTATAGTTCTTCAGCCAGAGTATTATCTGTTTTGATTGCAAAATAATTTTTTTAAGCGTTCAGGAAAAAATTGCTTAAAGAGAGAAATAAGGTTATTACAGAACTATTGCTTTCAAAGACTCAAAAAAGAAAAGGATGAAAATTTTAGGAAGAAGTCTAGAGCAGAGATATAATCTATGGTGGGATCATATACTTATCACAGATGTGCATGAGACTGGTCAAAGAATTTCTATTCATTGTAAAAACAAGTACTTTCTCAGACTCAGTAGAAATATCACTATTAGATGATCAGAAAATGTGAAAAAAATTTACTACAGAAGAGAAAGGCATATGGTCAATTTGGCATTTCCTTTTGATGCCATTTTTAGTTAATATTATTATAATAAATTACTTCATGTAGAACATTAATTAGAAAAAAAGCATCACTGAAGTATATCATTCATCCTTTTAAATACATTTTCTAATACCTTCATCTCACTACTCTTCAGAAATTAAACTCAGAGTCTAGGTGACAAAAACTGATGCTGAGTTTTGGTGATGTATATTATACATTTTGGAAAGATACTCATATTTGCAGGTGCTATAAATTTATTGTTTCACAGATAAAATATAAATGTGTGCAACATCTCAAATTTAATTACTAGTACAGCTAAGAGTGGCATGATTGTGGCAAGGTTCATGAATGTTACATGAAGTTTATTTCAAGGTTATGGTGTAAACGACAAAAAAAAAAGATGGAGGACAATATCAGGAAGATAATTGTGAGAATTATCCTTCCTTTTAAGAAGAAAGCTCAGTCAGGCAGAGGAATGCCATCTCATCTGTCAAAAGGTGAAATCAGCGTGGACTGAAAGTCAAATTTTGGTTTTAAATGAGGTAAACAAATTGGATAAAATAAATGGGTGTATTTAGGGAACAATGGAGGTTAGGCCAACCTCATGACCAACTAGTTCACAAACAATCTTTGGGTAAATCTAGGACCTCTTGAGGTAAAAATCACTTCTTGGATAAACCAACTGGTAGAATATCCCAATAGATCTTTGCACCACTTTGTGTTTTACTAATTTTATTACTGTTCTGAAAAAGTGTTCTCTGTTTATTTCTCCATGACAATTCTTTCTCTTTTATTTTAGCATATCCACATTTATTTTTTTTTCTTCCCCACTTCAGTTCAGTGTTTCTTGGGAGATGTTACCTGAAGTTAAGTTATTTAAGTTAAGTTATATAACTTAAGTTATTTAAACCTGATGTGGCTTGTCCATTAAGTGTGTATTTTGGTATTGATCACCAAACTCTTTTGATGACAATGACTAAAGACAAAATAGAATATGTAAAAAGGCAAAAACTTATTAGGAGCCTCTTGTAACATTATTCTCATTTTGTGACTGTGAAACAGTACGATGATGTTATTGTAATTTTATTTTAAGAAAATGCAAATTTATTTTGACAAACCATCTCATAGTGATTCTAAATTGATGAAAAAATATGAAGGCATTGTTGAGCCAATCATGTTATGGTCAATTTTCTGTCTATGACTGAGGGGTGTACTATCTGTAAAAATAATTACTAGAGATTTTATTCAGTGTATATAAAATTTCCTTCAGTTTAAAAAGATTATTCATACAGCATTAAAGAAAAGATGAAGAAAGCATTTGATTCAAATGAGAAAGAATTTAAAGTGAACTGATTAGCCTTGTTAGGCTGATCACAGTTAGAGCAACGAGTGCATTTATGGAGTCCTTGTATTCCATATTCTAAAGTGGTGCTTTGCTTTTGCAAAGTCAAGGAATATGAGCCTGAGAATGCCAGTGTTAACAGATTATCCCCTGCTGCTTCAGATGAAAGGGTCAATCTGGCAAGAAAAAAATATAAATCCTGGAAAAAATAACAATTTATAATCATGCCAATAGGTTAAAGTAAATAGGTATTTTAATGACAATGTGTCAAGTTGGTCACTAGAAGAATTGTTTTTAACATCTATTTCCAGGTAGATGTCATGTCAGAGTTACAATGGAAAGTTCAGATTTAGAAGTAAAAACATAAATATTATACTAATTAGTGGCATTCAATTAATGACTTTTAAATTGTGGATTTAAGTTGAATAGTTTGGGTAAAAATGAATTTTTCCTTTGATAATTAAATTGAGAGCTGCTCCTTAAATTCTTGTGGGCTTGTAGGGAACCAGTCAAATTTTATTGTGTAGAATTCTGGTGACTGACAATGGGAGAACAATGGACGAACAACTGGAGGTCCAGGAAGGTCTGACCATGGTCTAGTTTGTTTGTGAATCGCTAATGCTCATAAACCCTTGCCTAGATGGCAACAGTGTCACATCCTACCTCTGTCTCCCCTCCCTGTGGCATTCATTCCACATTAGAGATAATCTTAGTCTTTTGAGTCTAACCAATGAGAATTATTTCACTTGTGTCATTTCTCAGTATTTAGTGTTGCACTAGTAAATGAATAATCATCTTGTGATCAAGAGTTCTGATTTCAGTTTCTGGTTCTACGTCGAATCATCTATTTAGTCTCATAAACTCTATAAATGTGAACAGTAATGCACAATGGGTTGTTTTTAAGTGTGACAATGTTGTGATAATTTATTTGAAAGCATGAGAAGTAGTAGCTAGTCCATAGCAGATTCTCAAGATCTACCACTTAACTTTAAATATAAACTTTTTGAGATTTTTGTTAAAATAGATTCATACTGAAAACAGAGTAACATTTTGATTTTATTGTGTAGATTAACAAGTGTTAGGTGGACAAGGGGAAAGATTTTACACAAACCAAAAAATAAATAAATAAAAAGTTTTTGGAGTAGCTTATATGCATTTGGTAAAGAATCATTCTAAGGTAGAATGATAATCTTAATAAATAATGTTCGATGGCCAGAATTTCAGGTTAGGTGCAGTGGAGAAAATATTAGAGGGAAAATTATTATAATTTTCAAGTCACATCAGTCTTAGTTGCATCTACTGATATATTTAGCAGTTTAGAAACTAATATTAATACTATTATTACTATCAATTTTAAATTACTTTAAAGCAATAGATGTAAGTTAATAATTCAATTATCAGGAATGTTTACCTAGTACACTAACTAAAACTTATACTATATAGAACTAAAATTATTTTTTTAATGTAGATAATATTTATTCCCAATATTTTACCTGTTGGTGTATCTAATAATATTTTGGGTCTGATTTAAAAAATTAAAATACATTAAGCAAACATAAGTGTGTTATTTGAATGGGAAATCAAAAATGGAAACCATAAAAGCCATTTGTACATATTGGAAGGTTTCAGTCTACACAATAAATATTTATGGAGCTTATAGTTTCTGTTATCAACAAGGAAAATAGTATTTTTGAACAACTGTCTTAAATTCACATGGCATTTATTTCAAAAGCAACGTTTAGTCTAGTTAGCTATGGTAATATTCAGTTAAAGAACAATTGTATCTGAATTATTTAAAGGCAAAATGCATGTATGTAATAATAATTTATAGAGGTTACAGGTTCCGTTCCAAAAAATGCAAGGTCTCAACTAGATCAGTTTTTGGTACCATCAAATTCCCTCCTGCTTTAGAATTGTTATCCAAGATTGTTGAGAATTATTTGAACAAAAGCCATCAATGCCATTGACCTTCAGTTCAAGAAACAAAGTCATGCAAGGAGTAATCATGAAATTTATAGTTCACAAACCAAAATAAACTTCTCATTTTCTCACTAATTATTTTCTGTTGATATAGGAAATGCTCCCTGAGTAGGTGACATTTACATTAAGACCTGAAGGATGATAATGAGGTAAAGGAGCACATTAAAAGCAGAATAGGGCTTGGTACAGAAGAGTAGAAAGAAAGCCATTGCAAATGAAGCGCACTGAGCAGAATAGAAAATGGTGAGGCATGGGCTTCGAAAATTAGCCACCAAATCAGTGGCATAGGTGAAGATGAGGATTTTAAGTTTTATTCCAAATTCAGTGGAAATCCCATTTCCTCATAGCAAAGGGACAAAGTTATAAGCAACTGGAAAGCTAAGAGGGAACAGGCCACATACAAATTTTCTCAAAGCTTCAAAATTTCTCGTCACCATAACATGAGATAAAATATCTAGATTATATTGAGTTCATTAGAATAAAACTCAAATAGCAGTGGCCATAAAGTTTTAATGAAGAAAGAGATCACTTTGAGATACAAGATATTCACAGTATTGCATGGCTGGAAAACATCATAGAATAATCATATCATAATTCAATCTTCTTATCTATTTATGAAGGAACAACGGAGTTCAATGTATGTTTACCTCTGTATTTTTTTCTTTCATTCCAGATGACCAAGTTACCTAAATGAAATGATGCCAACTTGTAATGTGTATCAGAATTTAATTAAAGGCATTTTTTAAAAATATTCAGTGTAACGGGGAAAGGATTTTTTATACATGTGTCTTCCACTGATGGGTTTACACCAGCGTCCACTTTCACTTTCCTGTCTCACACCCTATTGATTACTGTGATTCAGTGATATTTGTAATAATTATTCAGTTAAGCACTGTGAGGGAAAGAGATGCAATCTCTTAAAAGAATCAATTATGCACTGGGCTATGAATGTGCAACCGTTTAGGGAGGCAATACCGTTAGAATTGTTGCTGCTATATATTTGGATGTGGGGAGGCAAATGTATCTACTCGAAAGAATAATTGGAGGCAAGACATGAAAGATAACTAATAGTCTAAAGAGCAGAACAAACAGAGTCTGAGGAATCCAGGGATGCAACATTTTTCAGGGTAGGAATCATCAAGGGATGGTCTCTGGAGATTTCACTTAAAAAATAAGAAATTTTGTCAGCATTAGACACCTCTGCTCTGTAAAAATCTCTGCAACTGCAAAACCAAAACTAAAATCCAAAACAAAACTCTTAAGTAAATCCACTTGTGACTGCTTTTGTGGACAGTTTAATTATTTTGGAGGATAGGTTTTATGTAATGATACTTTTCATCTATACTTGTATGCCAATGCTCCCTACCATTTTATTTTAGATCATTGCCAATGGAAATAAATGGACTGATAATGTCACCATTCTTTTAAGTATATTTTCTAGGCTTATCTTATTTTCACGTATAAATGGATCAGCTAATTTACTTATTTATTCTGCACTATTATAGGTCTGGTACACCCAGATACTACAAGTGCAATGCAGACCTGATCCCTGTGTCTATAGAACTTACATAATAACCAAAGAAACAAGACACAAATAAGAATGACAAAATAGGGATGCCTGGCCGTCTCCAGTCGGTAGAGCATGCGACTTGATCTCAGGGTTGAGTCCGAGCCCCATGTTGGATGTACAGACTACTCGAAAATAATTTTTCTTTTTCAGAAAAGAATGACAAAATAAATAGAGTTAAATCGTAATAATGGCTAGTGAGCAGAAATATGGAGTATTAAAGAAGGTTTAGTGGTGAACATGAAGTCTACAGGAGAGGGAGGGTATATGGCTTGTAATGCCTGTAGGTTTTTAGTGACTAACCCATTCCGATTTTATTAAACAGACTTGCCAACCAGCACGTGACTTCGTAATAGCTGATAAAATGTTTATTTTTTTTTTTTAATTTTTTTCAACGTTTTTTATTTATTTTTGGGACAGAGAGAGACAGAGCATGAACGGGGGAGGGACAGAGAGAGAGGGAGACACAGAATCGGAAACAGGCTCCAGGCTCCGAGCCATCAGCCCAGAGCCTGACGCGGGGCTCGAACTCACGGACCGCGAGATCGTGACCTGGCTGAAGTCGGACGCTTAACCGACTGCGCCACCCAGGCGCCCCTCTGATAAAATGTTTAAATTGGCACACTAAGTCTGCAGTTCTGTGGAAAATTGTGTAAACAAAGGTGATTATAAAAGCCAGGTGTAGCTATATGTGACGTCACTTGAAGGAGGCAAAAAGGTATCCAACATTCAACTTTCTACATCACTTGTTTGCTTCATTCATTAAATTATGATATACAAGACATAATATCATTTATTATATAACAAAACATAGAATCTAATAATTGAAAAAATTAATTTGAAACATTTATTTGCATTATTCATATCTTCTTTACATTTCAGATTGTGTTTTTGCCTTTTCTTTATTAATTATAGGATGCATTTCCATGTTTTCTTCCCAGCTAATTCTGCTATCTAGGGTTCATGCATGGCAGACTCAATGTCTTGTCATATTCATAATAAAATATATACAGAGATAGATATAACTATAAACATAGATCTATATGTGTGTAGGTTCATCTATAGTATATGTAACGATATACACATACACACAAACACATATATTTCTTATGATTGATTTATTAGGCCTGTCACTGTGTCAGACATGAGTAGATCTGTGGTATGCCTGATTTTACAAAGTCATGTCTGCAGCTACTAAATAGCTTGCTGTCTTAAGCTTGTTCAAATGGATCTGGGAATTTCTTTCCAAGTATTTGCCTAACAATCTAGGAATTGAAATTAAAACCCTACAACCACAAATTTTACTCCAGCTTCCCTTTTGGGTCAGAACCTATGATTTGGGCTCAAATTCCAACTTTACAATTAATTAGCCCCACGGTTCATTTCATACGCTACTGAATCCCTCCGAGCCTCACGTTACAATTTGGAAAAGTGAACTGAAATTCTGTAAAATCATTCGAATTCTCTTCCAGGGGTAACATTCTGCCATTATTTCCTCATATTAAGTGTTCTCTTGCATTCTCCAGTGTTTCAAAACTGGTCAGAGGGAGGTCTTGCTCTGACTGAATCAATACTTGTTATGGAGCGAGGCGATCTTTAGACACAGGATATATCAGAGATATATCGAGTTGACTGTATCCCTGAGTTCAGCTAAAATACATTAAACATGTATTCTATGTTCTTAATCTTCTTTGAAAGCAAGCTAGCAGGCAAAATAGATATTCATTTCTTATCAGCTTAGTCCAAAATGTAGGAAGCAAAATCCTCTATCCTAAATAAGCATTTGGTGTACAAATGAATGTGACAGGTTTACCAAAAGGGGGAGGGGGAAGTGCCTCTGAGAAACTGGAACTCATTTCTTGCTGAAGTACAGGGCGCCGTTTGTTGCAGTAAAGCTAAATTAAATAAAATGCAAGCAAACAAAATGATAAGTTCCACAGACCGCAGAGTGCTGTGTAATGAAACTTCTAATTTCATTGGCACTTTATTTTGAAAAAAGAAACGAAAATAAAATATGTCTATTTTAGGGATATATTGACTCTGGGAGACAAATTTCAGACATCTTTTTTAATTGAAGAAAAACTGAGTAATGGGACCAAAATGCACTGTTCCGTGAACTGAAGGCCTTTTTAAGCGGAAGGAGGGTGTCGATGTGCATATGAATTATGAATGAACAGTTCATAAACAGGAAGGTCAGGAAAATGCTTCAATGATAATATTTTCAATTTATATGACTGCAAATTACACATAGATATTTATAAGCAAGCACTCATCTCAGTTCCTATCAAATATAACTTTGACCAGATTTAGTGGGGTTGCCCTCGATTTAGGGCCAGTCATTCACAACTGGGAGTGATTTGGAGATGTCTAAAGATATTTTTGTTTGCCATAACTGGGAAGGAGCAGGCCAAGGGCATTGCTACATTTATTGGCTGGAGGCCTGATGCTTCTGGGCAATGCCAACGATGCCCCAGGAAGAGAATCACCCAGTCCCAAATGTCACTAACGCTAAAGTGGAGAAACCCTGACTTAGTTATTAAATTAACCCTTGTCTTGTATGTCCTAAGTATTTTCCCAGGTTTTGGTTTTCGATTTGGATGTTTTACTCCTCTCTTGCTATAAAACTTGTATTACTTAGTGTTTGAAAAAGCAACTGAATTTTCCTGTAACAGATTCTTACTTTGTTTTTAGAAGTACAAAAGACTTCCATTCAAAGAACAAATACCTTTGATATATTTTTTCCTTGTGATTTTCTTGGTGAATTCTGTTTAATCTTTAAGCTTTTATTCATTCATCTACTGTCCCATAAATACTTACTGGTAATCAAATAAATACCAGGCACGGTGCTAGGGGCCAAGAAAAATATCATCCGTAAAACAGGGATGGTGTCATTCCTTGTGAATTTATGCTCTTATAAGGAGAAACAGTAATCACATAATCACTAAAGAACCTGGAAAATCCCAGCAACCATATGCGGCAAAGGAGAGACTCAAGCTCTGTGCTAGCATATAAGAAATAGATTAGGCTTTTCAAGAAGGGTTAGAAAATTTGTTTCCACAGAAGTCACAAACAAGCTAAAACCTGAAAGATGTATAGGAATTAGCTAAGTGCAGGGGTTTAGAGGAACATTCCAACTGGGAGAAATATTTATGTAAAGACAAAATTCAAAAGGAACTCAGCATTCAAGGAAATATAGGAATTTCAATTATTTAAGAGGTAAGTAAAAATGTAAAAATTATTTCTCATCCAAGTGGTAAATAATTTTTCCACCCAAATAGAAAATAAGTTTTCCAGAATTAATGAGTAAGCAATCTTTCTATTCCACCTTAATTATACACAGCTATTTTTATATTTATATCTGGGTCTCAGGATATTTGTCTTAGGAAACTGACCTTTCAGTCTGTCCTTTCGTGAACATCAGATATCTTTAATCATTTGACCCGTACAGTATTACTAAGATGTATTTCAAATTAAATAGGATCTTTGAATTATGCAAATGAGGCAACAGTTTCTCATCACTTCACTTTTTCCCCTGTCAACAATTGTTTATTCCGTGGCACCAGATGATTAAATCATTTAAATACTTTATGTTTGATAATGTGTCCTATACTCCAAGGAAACCATGGAAACCAGTGAAGTGAAGGAAACACGTGCTATTTTTTGAACAGCTATCTCAAATGAAGCTTTGTATAAGAAAAGTAAAAATACCAATTACATTTTGAATGCTTGCTCACTATGATCCACTGAGTAAAAGCATTGTATGAATCGTGCTTGATCTTCACTTGTCCAATAAGACATAAACTCCATTTTATTAATGAGAAGATCAGAGCTCAGTGACTAATCCACAGTCACACACAGCTAGTCAGATTCAGGATTCCAGTCCCCAAACCACTTTTACTTCAGGTCACGTGTTTAACTTCAATGCTAACCAGTATTTCCCATTTTTTTACACCTATATTACAACTGGTGTTCAATCAGGTTTGTAAGATTAAGTTCAATCCCCAGTTTCTCCAAATTTCCTTGTGTATTGATATATTTTAGCCCTCAAACCACATAATTTATGTAGGAAAGAAAATCTGTGTTGGCATAAATATTAACACTCCCCCCCCCAACATTTCAATGCACTGGATAAAGACTCAACTCTGAACCATTTGATTAACTTGGCCTGAATGCAGAAATATTTCATATTCAGAATTATATCTGAGGGGCGCCTGGGTGGCTCAGTCATTTAAGCTTCCGACTTTGGCTCAGGTCATGATCTCTCGGTTTGTGAGTTTGAGCCCCATGTCGGACTCTGTGCTGACAGCTCAGAGCCTGGAGCCTTCTTCAGATTCTGTGTTTGTCTCTCTCTCTGCCCCTCTGCTGCTTGCACTCTGTTTCTCTCTCTCTTAAAAATAAATAAACGTTAAAAAATTTAAAAAACAAATAATTATATCTGGCACACAAGCAAGATTATTTATTTCAGATATTTTAATTATATTTGTGTAGGGAATGTGGATCGTTCCTTTTGTCATAGATTTTTCTAGAACTCCAACTAAAAAAATAAGAATTTAAGATTATAGCATTATATATAGGATTATATATAATATATATATACACACACACAAACACACACATACACTCCTTCTTGAGAAATATATATATATATATATATATATATATATATATATAGTCTCCCTTTGAGGCTTAGAGCAATTTTGGACTAAATTATACCTTTTAAACTTCAGAAGTTATGTACAGTAATAAACATTAATTTCTGCAAGTGGGTACTACTCGAATAATGAATACATAGGTGCAACCAGTAGATTTTAACACCTCGCATGAAAACAGTTGTGGCAGAGAATGCAGTGTAGTTGAAGATCCCTCAGGGGTGAATAATTTTCAAGCAATGACTTCAGATATTATGCTTCTGAAATACAGCCTCTCACAGGGGTTTGCCAGCAACACTGGTAAACATTATGCCATCTGTATAATCGCTCTACGTCGTTTTCATTCCTTTAACTTAAAAGGCCAGTGGGAGGGGGAGGACCATATTGGAGAGAGAGATTACTCTGAAGAAAACTGACAGAATTTATCTGTAACATATAGGTCAGGTTGATAATTAGACTGTGGACTTTCAGTAGCTAGAACACATTCGGATTTATTCTCTGCTCCTGAGTGGATGTTCCTGGGGAGCGTCACTTCACAATGAAATTTAGGTTCTTTGGCTCCTTCTGTGTCATGACCCCCTATTCACTTGAGCCCCGGTGCCTTCTGCATCTTGTTGGAGGAAGTACAGTGAATGCTGTGATGTGCTGCTCTCTTCAGAGGAGAGTAGTCGTTTTTCCAACAGACACGAGTGTTGGCCATCGAGGGCTCAAAGCTGAGTGCCTCTTCAGCTGTCCTTGGCTGAAGAAGCCGTCTTTATCAAGATTACTCTTCTCCTCAGAGGCTGTCCCTAACCAAAGACCGGTCAATATGGAGTTACAAAGATCCATCCATTGCCTTCAGTGTTGTTGTCCTTGGAAGACCATTCCAGCCTTGGAACTCACTGTGGGAATGGCTGCCGCCTCTACTGCAGATCCTTCCTTCTGTTGCAGAAAGAAATGTTCAACTTCTCGCTCTCCTCAGTCCTGCTTCCTTCACTTCTCTACAAGTATTGCTCCCGAGTTTCTCCAAAATAAACCATAGGTATGCAATCATGTCTGTCTCCTGAGGAACCAGATCGCAGAAGAAGGAAGAGAGAATGTGGCACCCCTGTTTCTTAAAATGCCCTGGCCTGAAAGTCACATATATCATTTTCATTGACAATAGTTAGGACCAGTGTCATGACTACACATACATGCAGGGAATGTTTCTTGTACTGCTGAGAAATAATTCTGCTTCCCGGAAGTACCTCTACAAAAGAGTAGATGAACAGAAACCATTGCCATGATGCATATATGATTAATAACTTTCTGAAGTCAGGAGATGTAGAATGATACTGGATTTAAACTGTTAGGATGCTTCAAGTATAGAAATTAACTTTTCTATTTACTTGTGCTTTCATTCAATCCAATTACAAACATAACAGACTTATGTTCCATTGGTAGGAATAGTATTCATTTCTTCAAATAAATTCATAATAAATGTATTTTCTTCTCAAAGATAATTTGATCATATTCATCATTTACTCATCTCACGAGTGTTTTTACGCTAACTTCTATGCACTTTGCTAGAATGGGAATCAGATATGAAAGACCAAATTTATACCCATCTAATATCTATATCACGTTGGTGAAAATAGAAAAACAGTTCTATACTGTGGGGTAAATTTAAAACTTATTCATTTTTGAGAGAGAGACAGAGCACGAGTGGGACAGAGGCAGATTGAGAGAGAGAGAGAGAGAGAGAGAGAGAGAGAGAGAATCTGAAGCAAACCCAGGCTCCCCGCTGTCAGCACAGATCTCAGCACAGGGCTCAAACTCACAAAGATCATGACCTGAGCCGAAGTCAGACGCTTACCCAACTGAGCCACCCAGGTGCCCCTAGTGAAGGGGTACATTTTATAGTGAGGTGCAGATTAAGAGCCATGGATTGCAGAGCGGTGGTATAGCAATAAGACTGGAGAAACCAAGGAAGGCTCCTGAGCACAACCACCGTGTATGGTTGTACACCCAGTAGGCAGATGAAAAATGCCTCCTCCAGTTATGCATAGCACAACCAGGAAGGCTATAAGAAAGGCTTTTTATTAGAAAATGGTATGACATGAACAGTGTCATTATTCATCCCAGCAAAGTAGCAGAAAAAAATCCAATAACCACTGTGCATGCACAAAACCTGTCACATGCTATGCATTCCATTCACAGTTGAGGAATGCATGTATAAATGAATTCAGAGCTGTAGAAAACATACGTCTATTAAGATTGAGCAGGCATATTCACGAAGCACAATAAAATGCATGTATGGCCAGAACAACATTTAGATTATTCAGTGGAAAATATTACATTGAAGAAAGTGGCAGCAAATTTAGCCAGAGAAAGTTTTAGAAAGGCCAATTAGTTATGCATCAGGAACTATAGAGATTAACCAATTCTTATAAAAAGAAAATGACAAAACAGGAAGACAAAACAGAGAGAACTTGGACATTATTTGCATTCTTGCAACTATATAAGGCATAGTGCCAGTAGACCAATTTATTTATCAAAAACCTGTCAGACACTCTTTAGATGCTAGAGAGAATCAAGTAGACATTCTCTGACCTCAAGAAGCTTATATTTCATGGGGAGAAAAATATGATACAAAAATATACTACATTTAAGATATGGCTATAAAATAATAATACAATACAATACAATACAATACAATACAATACAATAAAATAAAATAAAGCAAGTGTAGAGAGAGATATAATGATGGTTTCTTTATGTTTTTAAAAATATTATCCATGAAGGCACATAAGAAGAGATGACATTTGACCAGAGAACTGACAGAAGCAAAAGAAGCAGCAATTTGGAAATCTGGGGAAAGAAGAGTAAGCACAAAGTGCAAATGAGTTGAAAGCATGCTAATATATTCAAGAAGTGTAAAGAGGAAGGCATTGTGGATGGAGTATTGTGATAAATGGGTTGGTTGTATCTCTTGTCACAATGCCTGGGTGCTAATAAAACAGTAAATAGCAAAGGCAACTACAAGGACATTCTTTTACTTGTACTATTAAGGGATGCCCCAGTATTACATTGCAATGCCTTATATTCAAGTTTTAGATTCCTTTTTTTTTTAAAGTTTATTTATTTCGAGAGACAGAGCAACACAGGAGCAGAGAGAGAGGGAGAGAGAGAATCCCAAGCAGGCTCCATCCACACTGTCAGTGAAGAGCCTTATGTGGAGCTCGAACTCACGAACTGTGAGATCTTGACCTGAGCTGAAGTCAGATGCTTAACCGACTGAGCCACACAGGTGCCCCTTGGATACTTTGTATTAACAACTATAGAACACACATACATAATGTTTTACATTAGGTAAAACATGACAAGTTTTTTGAAACACCATAAAATATTTAATGTCTCTACTTTTAACTCAATTTTGCAAAATTGTTTTAACCTCA
This sequence comes from Panthera tigris, assembly GCF_018350195.1. Lineage (NCBI taxonomy): Eukaryota > Metazoa > Chordata > Mammalia > Carnivora > Felidae > Panthera > Panthera tigris. The sequence continues at coordinate 176,177,083 of NC_056663.1, read as the reverse complement.
ACCTTTGTTTTTGCTACTGTCACTTCTGTTGATAATATAATAAATTACAGTTCTCTTGAGTTTTTTTTTAATTTTTCAAAGTTTGAAAATATGTACATGTATAGAAGAAACTGTTAAACATGTTCACAGAGCTTGAATAGACTTAGGCTTTAAATAGAGAATGGATTTGGAGGACAGTTACAGATGTTTCAAGAAGATAGAAAAGAGAGAGGCAAACCATAAAACAAACTCAACTATAGAGAACACACTGTAGGTTGCTCGAGGGGAGTGGGCAGGGAGGTGAGTTAAAGGAGTGATGGGGTTTAAGGAGGGCGCTTGTGATGAGCACTGGGTGTTATATGTAAGTGATGAATCACTAAATTCTACACCTGAAACTATCATTATGTGTTAACTGTCTGTTAACTACCTGGAATTTAAATAAAAACTTGAAACTACAAAAAAAAAAAAAGAGGAAAACCTCAATCTGAAATATTAAACACTCGAACCATGATAGCAAATTTACCTTAAAAGGAATTTAATGCATATTCAAGTCATGTGAGATAGGTTAATAAACATAGCAAAATATGGATATCTGTTCCAAGAAAAGAAAATCAAACACTGGTAGTACGAAAAACAAATGTTGTGAACACAGTGACAAGACACAATATATCATGCTAATTATGTTAAGTAGTATCTGATAGAGTATATCAGAAAGCATTTTCCAGTCCTGTACAAGGACCTACCTCTCCCACCCCCACCCCCACACAATTAACAGCAATCATCTCAAATTTATGTGAACATCTGATTGGCTGGCCATTTTTTTTTTTTCCTTTTCAAAATGTTCATTTTTATTCACCCAATCACCTGTATGAAAGACTCCGGGAAAACACAATTAAAAATAAAATCCACCTCATTAAATCCATGGGGACACATAAAAAATTATTGATGAACTAAAAAAAGTGAAAAAATTAGGCAACCTACTTAAGAATTTTCATGTATTAGATGTATATACTTCTAATTTGTAGCAAGTAATGCCCATTATTATTTGAATTGTAAATCTCATATAAAAATCTTTAATTGGATATTTTCATGTAATAGTAAGACAAAAGCACACTCTCAAGCATAAAATCTCGGAGGCAAGAAGAAAGCATTTTCTTATTGATCCATGAAGAATTCCTGTATGTGAATACCCACGTGTGAAGAAATGAGACACTAACACTTTGTTGTAAGAGAGAAACCAGGGGAATTCTCTTGAAGGTACATGAATATCACGCACAACAATTTTACTGAGATTAATTTAATTGGCTTGGGAGTGGATGGATGATAGGGATGTGAGAAAATCTTTACCCCCAGAGCCACCCTTTGGCATTGCCACTTTGGTAGACACATAAATCAAATGGCATTATGTGGCATGCATTACAAAAGGAGATAAAAAAAAAGTGGCTTCTGTGCTCTGGAAACTTCGAGTGAAATAGAGGATTTCAAAATAACGTGAAAATTTCTAAATTGCAAAATGTATAAAATACAATAAGTTCAAATCAAATGGTCCAGCAGCAATACAAAGGAAGCTTTTATTTTTAATATTTCTTTTCAGATGTTTCTTTGTTGCTCATTCCTTCGTTTCTCTTTGCTAAACTTTCTGCAGATGTTTTCAACATCTTTTGGGATTCCATCCTGATTTGTTTATAGTGTTTTATAGTATATAGTATACTGCTTTGTACACTTTTCTTAGTAGTTGCTCTAAATATTAAAATATACATAGGTAACTTATTGCTGCCAGCTGGCATTGATGTTTTGCAAGTTCAAGTGAAATGGAGAAACCTTACTTCCCTTAGGCCCATCACCTTCCCCATTTTAAAATTTAATTGTCTTTGGGGCTCCTGGGTGGCTCAGTCGGTTAAGCAGCCGACTTCGGCTCAGGTCATGATCTTGCGGTCCGTGAGTTCGAGCCCCGCGTCGGGCTCTGTGCTGACAGCTCAGAGCCTGGAGCCTGTTTCAGATTCTGTGTCTCCCTCTCTCTGACCCTCCCCCGTTCATGCTCTGTCTCTCTGTCTCAAAAATAAATAAACGTTAAAAATCTTTTTTTTTAATTTAATTGTCTGTATTTTTATATATACATTGAACACCATGTCAAATGATTATAAGTTTTGCTTCCACCTTCAAACGAGGCTTACAAGAATCATGAAAATTAGAATTGTCTACTAGATATTCCTCTATTTTTATGTATTTTGTTTTTTCTTTCTGAAATTTCAAGCATTCTTCTGTAATCTTTTCCTATCTTTTAAGAGAACTTCTTTTAGCCATTCTTTAGTTTTGCTGACAAGTTCTTTTAGTTGTGCTTGATCTGACAATGGCTCTATTTTTTCTTCATTTCTGAAGAATATTTTCACTGGATATAGAATTTCTGGTTGACAATTCTTTTCTGTTACTACTCAGAAAATATTGAGCCATTTTCTTCTGGCCTCCATGGTTCCGGGTGAGAAATCTTCAGTCATTTAAATTGGTGTTCCTCCAAAACGGATTTCTTTTTTAGAAACATTGTTTTTCTCTGGATGCTTTCAGACTTTACTTTGTCTTTAGATTTTAGATGTTAGTTTAATTATGAAGCATATTGCCATGGATTTCTTCTATAGGTTTATGGCTTTTTACCACTTTGGGAATTTGTCAGCAATTATTTCTTTGAATACTTTTTTGACTTCATTTTTTTCTTCTTTTTATGTGATTGATAATGAGTGTTAGCTTTTTTGTGACTGTCACATGGGACCCTGAAACTCCATTGTTTTCCAGTTCTATAATTTCCACCTGATTCTTTTTATAAAGTGTGTTTCTTTACTGAGATTTTCCATTGTTTTGTTTGCTTTAAAATAATTCCCAATTGTTTTTTAAAGCATTTTCATGATGATTGCTTAAAACGCTTATCAGATTATTCCAATGTCTGTTTCATTTCACCTCTGGCGTCTGTTGACTGCCCTTTCCTAGCCACGTTGTGATTTTCCTGGTTCTTGGTATGATACATGATACACTGGACATTTTGGATTTTATAAGTCTCTGGATTCTTTTTAATGTTTCCTAGCAGGTAGTCCTCTAGCCACCAGAGCTGAAAAGGTGTGTATTTTCAGGTTTCCATTGGGCCCCACCAACACCACCTGACAAAAATGGAATGCATAGGCACACCTCCTTGTTTCAGATGAGTTGGACGGAAATGCAGCTTCCTCTAGGCCTTACTGATACCTTCCAGGTGAAAACCAGTCATCAACGATCCCTACCTTACCACCTCTGATTGGGGGTAGAAACTGAACTCCCCACTGGGCCCCAATGACACCAGTGGAGGAGGGAAGTGGAGTGTCAACTACTCCACTTTTCACTACCTTGTTCTACTTCATTGGTACCTTGTAGGTGTAGAAGTTCTGTTCCCCATTGGATCTTGCTGACACCAGAGGGGCAGGGAGAACTGGAGCTCTGATTGGCCCTGATTTGCCCTGTATCATTCAGTCTTGTTGCTGTCAGATGGAAACACCAATTTTTGAAACATTTGTTATTGTGAAAAGTATCGAAATATGCACATCAGTCTGCCCATGGATAGAAGTTTCCTTACATGGACTTGAATGAAAGAGGTGGGAGTAGGTTAAGATCATTAATGTCTTCTTTGATTTTTTGTCTTTAATTACAAGGGAAATGCACTACTTTGTAATGATATTATGAAGGGGTTAAAAGAAAGTTTTCAAACCTTGTTGACTATCCTATCAGTTATCTATAGCCACAGTAATACTACATAAAACCACCAGACTTCAGTAAAATGTAACAATAACCTTGTAGTAAAACATAACAATAACTCAGTAGTGAGCTCCCTCCGGAGTCTGCGGGCAAGCAAATGAGCTAGTCCAGGCAGTTCTTGTCATGGCTGGGCTCACACAAATGTTCAGTGTTAGCCAGAGGCTGACTTATTTAGGACAATCTCAACTGAGGTGACAGAAAGTGCTCATCTCTGCTCCACATTATAAATCCCAGCAGGTTAGTCCACACTAGTCTGTTCTCATATTAAGTTTGTGGTGTAATAGTACAAACAGAAATAAGCAAATGCTTTGCTTACATCTGCTTATTCACATTTGCTAACATCCTATTGGTGAAGAAAGCCTCCAAGCAGAGCCCAGACTCAAGGAATGAGGTAGAACATCCCACACAGAGTTGCAAAGGGAGTGGATACAGGGAAGGGAGAAGAATTGAAGTCATGAATGCCATCAACTCTGAAGAGCCATTTAAACTCTATTGCACATTATCACCTTTCTGTTCTCTTTATCCACCTAACAAGTATGTGTTCAACCTTAGCTCTAGATGCTGAGTTAACAACTATTAAAACAAAATTCTTTTGAAAGAGAGACTTAGTGACTAAGTAAAATACATAGAAATTCAAATCCTAAGGAGTGAAATGTAAACGGAACAGAAGAGCAGAATGTACAGGTGATCAGGACATGATTTCTGAGGAAGCGAAATAGGAAGAAAGGCTGATGTGCAGGAGTAAGTAGGGTAAGATAATGCAACGGTTTGGGAAAGGTGACTTCCAGACAGACGGAACATGTGTGTGGCATCTGGGGTGAGAACGAAATGCCAGTATTTTCCAACCTTAGCAAGTCAGTCTGATTGTAGGGCGGTAACTGCGGAAAGCAGCGGGAAGAGAGGAGGCAAATGGGCCACTGAGGTCACATCACTGGGGTATTAGACCCATTGGTGAGGAGTGTGGATCCAGATGGGGTATGTTAAGTCACTGAACATTGGAAGTAAGGCACACTTCAGTTTTTACAAAATAACTGTAGGGGTGTATAGTATTTCTCTTTCTCTAGATATAAAAATATGCACATCCATCTTCATTTTACCTTTGAAGGAACTGAGGTCCAAATATGTTCATATATTTCTTCGGTAGAGAGTCCTTACAGTTAATCTTGAATTAACTACTGTGAAACAACTACTGTGATGGTGTTGGAAATACTAAAGGAAAAGTTTTAAAGTAAGGAATTAAAATGCGTTTAATGATCAATAAAATGCTACTATTTGGACAGATAAGAAATGACATTTTTACAATAATACATAGGTCAATGTATCTAGAAATTGAAACACTACAACTCAAGAGTTGAGCATTTGTTTAATCAAAATGCGCTGAACATAAAGTGTTCACTGTGTATTCCAATACTGTTGACATAAAACATTCTTTCATGAATTCTATAGGTAGACAGGTTTACTTGGCAGAAATATAAACTAGGTGTCCTCTGAAAATGGTGACAGAGATTAAGTGACTTGACAGTGGAGTAAAAGGAAACATAAATTCTTTTGAAAGACTTTAAAATCTGAGTATATTATAAATAACCCAACTTCAGATGTTGATAAAGAAGAAGGACAGGTATAGGAAACAAATAATAAATTATCTTAATTAAGAAGGGAAGGTTGACCATTGGAACCTTCTACCTCCTATGAAAGAATATGGTATTTAGGGCTAGACTGTATCCTGATAAATAATATGATCAGGTGTCCCTGCTTTATGGAGGTATCTGAAACAATCCATATTAATTAACATGATATAGTCTCTTCAGTCAGCACTAGTGATTTCTGACTCTATGCCAATCTTTGCATTGGGAAAAAATCATAGATGTTTTAGTAAATTTATACTTTAGCACAGACCTTAGGCAGTAAATTCTTTTACTGGTTTCCTAGATTATGATGCCTTAAATCTGACACTATCAAACTAAGGCCTTAATATTCTTATAGCTTCATTCCTACACTTTGAAAGTCATTGTATATTTCATTCTTAATAAATGGCGAACTCGGTGAGACCCCTTCACTCCTTATCGAGAAGAGCTTACAGGCTTGCGACTTGACCTGCACAGTGCCGAGAATAGGCAATGTTTACAAAACTTCATTTCTTCCAAAGATCCTGATATCTTTTGCCATACTATAACTATGTGTTCAGCCTATTGATTGAAAAGAAAAAGCATCTTGTCTTTCAGAGTTCTGTGGTTCGACTGGATTCAGCTCCGCACACCTTCTGCTGCTCTTACGTTATGTCTCAGGCAATGGCCGACAGTTGTTGGCAGAACGAGTTGCGGAAGTAAAAATGCAAGTAAACAATGAAGAACTTCCTAATAGCAGCAGTAGAAGCAGCTAACCAAGGTCAGAACCATCTGAGTGAAGGCCCTGTTAAGCACATGGCCTTGCGGAACTGAACAGGTCAGATGCCCATATAACAGCCCCAGTGTTGGCAAGGGTTGGCATCATGCCTTCTTTAGGCTGGACTGGGATGCTAGGAGAGCTGAACCTTACTCCTTCCCTCCCCATGTAGTCCAGGAGAGGTTGTCTCCACATGGCCCCTACACATAGCCTTTCCCTGTGGTCTCTCCAGCAAGATCAAAGGACTTCTCACTTTGCAGCCCAGTGCTACCAAAGCCTAGCCTTCAAAGGGAGAGGAAAGAGAAGCTATTGTTTTTGATATTGTTTTGTTTTCTTTTAACATAGTGCCAGAATTGGCACTGATGCTGTGTTCAGTTGGTTTATGCGGTCATAAGCCAGCCTAAGGTCAATTCAAGGGCATGCACACTAAAAGCATTAAGGGTCATGCAGAGAACAGCTATCATACCTTGTTTACGAAATCACAAGTATGATTTGCTGACTTCTTTCAGGTTTATATGCAAAGGTTACCTTCCCTGCAAGATAGTTTTTTCTCATCTTCACTATCACAGCCTCCCCTCCTAAACGTGTTATATCAATAATCCCGTAGGCATTTGTCCCGCTAGAATATTTTCTCCATGAGAGTAGATTTGTCTTGCCTACTGCTGAATACCCAGTACATAGAAGAGTACCTTACATAAAATAAGTAATTAGTATGGGTTAAATGAATTAATCAGTAAATCTTATGTACCGCGCATATATGGATGTACATATATATTCTATCTATCTATCTATCTATCTATCTATCTATCTACCTATCATCTATCCATCTATCTATCTGTTATCTATCTGTCTGCCCATCTCTATATCCCACTTGGAAAATGTAAATAAAATAACTTGGCTTTACTTCAGTAGTGGTGCTGCTGTGAAGGGCAGAAGAGTACTCGGGATAATTTTTCAGTTTGATGGCTGAATCTGATTTTGAATATTATATGGTCTATGCAGTGCTTTATATTCTGGGTAGCTATATCAATTGTGTATCATAAGGATGGCTTTCTGATTCAGTTATTATCATCCAAATAAACAGACTCCTGCTTTTACAGAACAAATTCTTCCATTATATGATGAAAGGGTTTGTTTGTTTGTTTGTTTGTTTGTTTGTTTTCCTGTGAATTTCTTTTTAGTAGCCACAAGGTTGATTCTGACTGAAGAAAGACATCAATACACAGAGTGAAAGGGGAAAAGTGTCCTTGATGGCAATGTACATATACTTGTAATCTTCCTATCTTGCAGGCCAATGGTGAAAAGAGGCTATTAATAAACAAGTTTATTTATAAGGACATTAGAAAATCAGAGTAGGGAAGAAGAAAATATCGCTTTTACTATCTCCCAAGGAGAACAAATAAATAGAAAAATTATGGAGAAAAAGCAAACAACTCCTGTGAGCACTTGTTTATCCTGTTTGCATATGGGCACCTATCCTAAAGATATCTATAGACATGACTGTGTCCCTGGACTCAGCTTTACTTAGGGATGTTAATTTCCTAAGCATCAGAGCTTAATTGATATGCTACATTTGGCTCTTTGCATTCATTTATTTGCTTAGTCTAACTCTTAGACTAATTATCTGACTAAACAGGCAAGAAGTTGTGTTCAGTCAGCCAAGTATCTAATACTGCCTTTGAGTGAATGCTGTTTAGAGTATCATGATACAGATTTTGAAATAGATTGATATTAAAAAAAATACTTAACCATAAATATCTTTAAGGATAATGACAAATAATTATATATATTTCATGAACCATATTCTAAATAAAGTTGATATCCACTTAACATTTCTCAGTTTCTGATAGCTCTCAATCCAAAGGAAAAAAAAAAAACCAAAAAACAAAAACACTATACTTTGAACTCTCCTACAAATCAGCAAATACAAGCCCAAATCTTGTAACAAGATTTTAAACACACACACATACACACACACACACAAATATATATACACACACACACACAAGTATATGCTATACTTACGTACACATTTGTATATGTCAGGGATAATATATGATAATCTGTAATTTCACATTTATTATTATTATTATTTTTAATTTTTATTTATTTTTGAGAGAGAGAGCATTAGTGGGGGAGGGGCAGACAGAGAGAGGGAGACCCATATCTGAAGGAAGCTCCAGGCTCTAAGCTGTCAGCACAGAGCTCGATGGGGGGCTTGAACCCATGAACTGTGAGATCATGATCTGAGCCCAAGTGGGTAGCTTAACCAACTGAGCTACCCAGGCAGCCCCCTCATTTCACATTTAAACTATTGCCTTTAATAACATTCCCTGAACTGAGATTAACGTTATATTTCTACATGGATTTGAAAATATATTTTTAATGTTTACATATATGTATATTATATCTAATTTTAATACCAGTTTACACAAATACATATTATCTTTATCATAATACATTTTGAATGCTACATGTCCTATAATGAACGACAGTGAGAAAGGAAGAACAGGGATGAACTCAGACTTTTGGCCAAAGTTTAAGGAAGATGTGTTTCAAATTTATTTCAAGATATTCAAACTATTAAATTCCAATAATTTTTTTGGAGATATGTGGAATTATTTTTTTAGGGCAAGAAAAGGATAGGAGATAAAAGGGAAATTTTTATAATATATAAAAATTGATTCTTTTTAAAAAATTGATTTTTCAATGAACCCACTTAGCAAACATACTGAACTTAAAATTGTCAAACCAAATCTGATGATTGGTTTTTTAGTTCTTAGGATCAATGAAATATACATTGAATGAAAGACAAAACCATGAGAAAAAAAGACATATGCTATATGATATTACAGACTATTACATATATGCTGCACAGTAAATATAGCATATGAAAATACTATTCATACACAGTGCTGATCACACGGACTTGAAATTTTTAAACTAGTCAAAGCTACTATTATTATTGAGTTTATAAAAATGTATCTAGACATAAACCCCTTCTACAAAATAAAAGCTATATAGTTAATGAAAGAAAGACTTTGAAAATATACAACGTGTTCAAAAGTTTAGGTCTTAAATAAAAATGAACACATGGGTCAGCTCAGGCCAAATCCTGAGACTAAATGATTGAGCGAGAGTGGAGTCTGTCCTCCTTTGTTGTTTTCCAGTAGGCATGGAAAAATTCCTGGTGATCATGAGAAATCATTATGGAAATTCAACTATCAATTCACAAGCTTCAATAAAAGATCTAGTTTTATTTCATTTTTTTATTTCTATGAAACGAGATCTGTTCTCAAGGGATAAATGGGTTTGAGATATTGTTGCTTTTATGGAAATTGCAGCCATTTTATCATGACACTTCAAGGCAGTATTTCTTACATTCGTATTTATCTTTGAATCTAAAGATCTTTCCAGGTTTGTAAGTGATAGATAAGAATCTTTCCAAATTTAATCAGTGAAATTCTCATACTATATTCGAATGTACCTGACTGTATAGTTTTGATGTATTGCCGAAGAAAAGAAAGATATATACCCCAGTTCGGTTTAATATGCCTTTTCTGAAGAGCATTCGAATTGGCTGGAAACTGTTTTGACGTGTACTTGAAGACTATAAATGCTTCAAATGACAGCTTTTAATCAAGGTGATAAATAACAAAGGTCTGTAAATGCTATCAAATAATTTCTAAAAACGAAAAGTAATTTTCCACTCCCACTGCTAGCAAATTTGTCAACCACAGTTTGGTAGAATCAAAACATCTGCTCTTCGAAGCTACGTAAACTCTTGCAGTAAAATGATGCATTATTTTGTTTTCAGGTAGACATTTATCTCATTCATAATTTGGTATGTTTATGAAGCACGACGATAAGTTCCTGATTTAAACTCTTGTGCAGTTCAAGACAGAAGTTTTGTTGATTAAAGTTTGAGCTTTGGTACTACTCTCTGTCTTCTTTTCATGCAGTTTTTTCTTGCTGTGCTATGGAAGTACGGGTATCTTTTGTTCTTTCTTTTCCATTTCCTTCGTTTTTATTTCGAGGTTTAAAAGGTTAACACATGTAAAGAATATAAAACATTGAATTAGAATGTAATAAGCATTTAGTAGTTCTTAGTTATTATTGTAAAGAATTACATTAAGCATTATGCATTTTAATTTTATTAAGCATTATGCATTTTAATTTTATAATTTAAAACATACATATATCTATCTTTAAAAATTTTTATTTATTTATTTTTAGAGACAGAGAGAGAGAGAGCATCAGAGGGTGAGGGACAGAGAGAGAGGGAGAGAGAGAGAATCCCAAGCAGGATCCTCATGGGTAGGGGCTCGATCCCATGAACACTGTGGTCATGACCTGAGCTGAAATCAAGAGTCACAGGCTTAACTAAGTTACCCAGGTGCTTCTATATAGTTTTTGGTAACTCATGATTTTAGCATACAGTATTGATCATGATCTTGGAAGCACCCACTGTGTGCCAGGTGCTGGGTATATGGTAGGAACTGGAGCACAGAGTAAGTACACCATGGATGTAATGAGGAATAAAACACAATTGTGTATCTTAAACAACTTATTTAGTAAGAGAGATGGATGTCTAAGTGGTATTTTAAATGTCATTATTTTGCTTGCATTTTAAAAAGGTTTCCTGGAGAAAATGGTTTGGAAACTGAGAGGAAGATCATTCTAGATAGGAAGAAAAATCTGAAAAAAAAATTTTTATGAAGATAAGAACACAGAAGCACCTGGGTGGATCAGTCAGTCGAGTGTCCGACTTCGGCTCAGGTCATGCTCTCATGATTCGTGGGTTGGAGCCCCGCGTTGGGCTCTGGGCTGACAGCTCAGAGCCTGGAGCCTGCTTCAGATTTTGTGTCTCCCTCTCTCTCTGCCCCTCCCCCGCTCACGCTCTGTCTCTCCTTATCTCTCAAAAATAAAACAAAACATCAAATATATATATATATATATATATGAGCATAAACAGCAATGTAAATTCTGGTATTTCTGGAGTATTCAGTGTATGGTGCGATATGATGGGGCACGGATAAGAAATTATTTTGGGACAGCTTGGCAAGGCCATGCTTAGGGCCTTTATATTTATTGTTTTCTTCTACCACAATGTTCTTCATCCAGCTATCTTTCAGCTCCTATGGATGGCTGCTAATTCATTACCATTTTAGAAAGCCCTATCGTGATCACCTCCTATAACAGAAAGTCTTTACCTCCTACTCCTTGCTTTTGTTTTTTACTCTCATCCTGCTTCATTATTTTACAGGCTCTTAAAACCATTTTTTTTTAATTTTTTTTTTTAACGTTTATTTATTTTTGAGACAGAGAGAGACACAGCATGAACGGGGGAGGGGCAGAGAGAGAGGGAGACACAGAATCAGAAGCAAGCTCCAGGCTCTGAGCCATCAGCCCAGAGCCCGACGCGGGGCTAGGACTCGCGGACCGCGAGATCGTGACCTGAGCTGAAGTCGGACGCTTAACCGACTGAGCCACCCAGGCGCCCCAAGGCTCTTAAAACCATTAAGAATATTATGTACTTACCCACTTATTTGTTTTATTGTCTGCATTGCTCATCTAATACCCATTCCATTAAGGAAGCAACTTTGTGTTGTCGATTGCAGTATTGCCTGTACCTTAAGCAGCGCCTGGCAAATAACAGACATTCACGAAAATGTTTTCTTGAGTTAATGATTTTCCTCATGTATTTACTAATCAAAATATAAGTAAACCTGCATCCTTACCTGTTTTAGTGGATACCTCTTCTCCTTTCCCATTTACTTTTTACACAATTTGCATTTTCTTTCCCTGATTAAAAGTTCCTTTAACACAATTGTCTCATGTTGTTTACAGTTGAATTCTGAGCATATAAATGGAATATAATAAGTGCTTATATAGAGAGAGAATATAGAAATATTCTCTAACCATCATTCCATTGCTTTCATTGTAGGCTCCTCTTCATCTGAGTCTGTATTTTATATGTCTATTCTTCTGCCCAGTCATTCTGTGCATTCTTTATAGACTCTTCTGAAAATCCTCTAAATGTTGGGGTTTTTCACGATCACATTCTAGGCCCCTTCCTGTTCTAATACTCTCCCTAAGTCTTTTCATTAATTGTAGTTCTGTTGCAATATATCTTAGGATGTCTTTTTTCTTAATTTAATTTAATTTTTCATTTATTTTTGAGAGACAGACAGAGTATGAGTGGGGAGAGGCAGAGAGAGAAGGAGACACAAAATTCGAAGAGGCTGAGCTGTCAGCACAGAATTCGACCCGAGGCTCAAACTCAGGAACCGTGAGATCGTCATTTGAGCTGTAGTTGGATGCTTAACTGACTGAGCCACCCAGGCAATCCTGTGTTAAGATATCTTTAAAAAGCATTGTCAATTTAAAAGAATATTGATTTTGATTCATGCCTCAGTTTTCATATGAATTTAAGATACTTTTAAGAATTCTAGGTGGGAATATCTATGCTTACCTTTAGTAGAACATTATCAGCTACTACCACAACCTCAACAACATAAATAAATAAGACATTCCTTATCATACTGCCCTCTCAACAACAACAGTTCAACATCCATCCACTGACAAAGTACTTTTGTGAGAGTTGTGGGTTCCAGCACCATACACGGAGGAACCAGGGAGAGGTATTGCCTACCCATGTGTCAGATAACAGGCATACAGACCTCACCCTAGGCTGTGGACCCTATGGTGGCCCCTCTTAGCCATAGCCAGGAGCTTCTGGAGAACAGGGTCTCGAATAATCACCCATGAACAAGAGAGGCTTTCTAGAAGTCTAGGTTTCTAACAGAGAAGTTCCAGTTCACTGTATTAGCAGAATGAATGAAAGAATGAATGAATGAATGAATGAATGAATGAATTTGGATGCATTGGAGACAGTGAGAGCAGTTTGACCTAACCTGCATCATAAACAACCAAAGCAAAAGTAAACAACTCAACAACTCAAACTAAAAACTAAACTAAACTAAACTAAACTAAACTAAACTAAACTAAAACTAAACTAAAACAACTCAAACTAAAAATCTATGCAGCAAAGGAAATGATCAACAAAATGAAAAGGCATCCTATGGAAAGAAAGAAAATAATTGCAAATCATATATATCTAAGGGGTTGATATCCAAAATATATAAGGAACACATACCACTCACTAGCAAAAAATCAAACTATCTGTTTTAAATTGAATAGACATTTTTCTAAAGAAAACACGCAAATGGCCAACAGGTACATGAAAGTATATGCAACATCATCAGGGAAATGTAAATCAGCACCACAATGAGATACCACCTCACACCTTAGAATGGCTATTATCCAAAAGTCAAGCGATAAGTGTTGGTGAAGATATAAAAAAAAAAAAAAATTGTGCACTTATGAAAATGTAAACTAATACCGTCACTGTGGAAAACAGTATGGAGATTACTCAAAAAAGTTAAAAACAGTACTAACATATTACACAGCAATCACATTTCTGGGTGTATAGCTGAAGGAAATGAAATCAGGATCTCAAAGAGATACCCGCACTCCTCTTTTCATTGTAGCATCATTCACAATAGCCACGATTTGGCAACAACCAAATTTCAGTTGACAGATGAATGGATAAAGAAAATATGATGTGTGTGTGTGTGTGTGTGTGTGTGTGTATATATATATAAAATGGAATATTATTCAGCCATAAAAGAAAAATCTTGACAAATGTGGCAACATGAATGAACCTAGAGGACATTATGATAAGTAAAATAGCCAGACACAGAGTCACAAATACTGTATTTTATCACTATATGTGGGGAAAAAAATTGAAGTCATAAAAATAGGGAGTAGAATTGTATTTTCCAGGAGCTGGGGCTTGAGGAAATTGAGGACACGTCAGTCAAAGACTACAAACTTCTATCCTGGTCAAGCAATCAGACAATAAAAAGATATAAATATCATCCAAGTTGATGAGAAGAAGTAAAACTTTCACTATTTGCAGATTACATGATACTACATATAGAAAACTCTAAAGACTTCATCAAAAAACTAGTAGAATGAATAAATGAATTCAGTAAAGTCACAGGATACTAAATAAATATACAGAAATCAGTTGCACTTCCATATACTTATAATGATGCAGCAGAAAGAGAAATTAAGAAAACAATCCCAGAAAGCAACACAAAGGAATGGAAAGACATTCCATGTTCATGGAATGGAAGAACAAATATTGTTAAAATGTCTATACAACCCAAAGGAATCTACAGATTTAATTCTATCCCTATCAAAACACCAACAGCATTTTTCAAAGAACTAGAACAATCATAAAATTTGTGTAGAACTACCAAAGACCTGGCATAGCGTAAGCAATCTTGAAAAAGAAAAACAAACTGAAGGCTTTGGAATCTAGACTTAAAGTTATATTACAAAGACATAGTAATCAAAACAGTGTGGTACTGGCACAAAAATTGAAAGATTGATCAATGGAACAAAATAGGAAATCCAGAAATAAATCCACAATTACATGGTCAATTAATCTGCACCAAAGGAGGAAAGAATATCCAGTGGGAAAAAGACAAGCTCTTCAATGAATGTTGCTGGAGAAACTGGACAGCAACATGCAAAAGAATGAAACTGGACCAATTTCTTACACCATACACAAAAACCAACTCAAAATGGATTAGAGACCTAAATGTGAGACCTAAAACCATAAAAAACCCTAGAAAACATCACATGTAGTAATATCTCTGACATTGGCCTTAGAAACATTGTTTCTGGATATGTCTCCTGAGGCAAGGGAAACAAAAGCAAAAACAAACTATTGGGCCTATATCAAAATAAAAAGCTTCTTAATAGCAAAAGAAATGATCAACAAAACTAAATGGTAACTACCAAAAGGAGAATATATTTGCAAATGACATATTAAATAAAGGGTTAGTATCTAAACTATATAAAGAACTGATAAAATTCAACACCCAAAAAACAAATAATCCAATTTAAAATGGGCAGAAGATATCAATAGACATTTCTCCAAAGAAGACATACAGGTGGCCAACAGACACATGAAAGATGCTCAACATCACTCATCATCAGGGAAATGCAAATCAAAACCACCATGAGATATCACTTCACATCTGTGAGAAGGGCTCACATGAAAAACACAAGAAGCAACAAGCATTGGGGAGGATGTGGTGATAAGGGAACCCTCTTGTACTGTTGGTGACAATGTAAACTGGTGCAGCCAGTGTGGAAACCAGTTTGGAGGTTTTTCAAAAGTTAAAAATAGAACTACTCTCTCTATGATCCAGGAATTGCACTAGTATTTATCCCCCAAATACAAAAAACACTAATTCAAAGGGATACCTGCACTCTTTTGTTTATTGCAGCATTATTTACAATAGCCAAACTATGGAAGCAGCCCGATATCCACTGATAGATAAATGGACAAAGAAGATGTGGTATATGTGTATGCATATACATATACATATACATATACATATACATTTACAATACAATTAAATAGTAATTAAATAAAGACAGGAAAACTTGCCATTTGCAACAACATGGATGGAGTTAGAGAGTGTAATGCTAAGTCAAATACCTCAGTTAGAGGAATCCAAATACTATATGATTTCACTCATATGTGGGATTTAAGAAACAAAGCAAATGAGCCAATGGCGGGGGGGAAGAGAGAGACAGAACAAGAAACAGACTCTTAACTATAGAGAACAAACAGATGGTTACTTAGAGGGGAGGTGGGTGGGAGGATGGGTGATAGGTGATGGGGGATTAAGAAATATACTTATCATGATGAGCACTGAGTAATGTATAGAATTGTTGAATTACTGTATTGTACACCTAAAATTTATATAACACTATGGGTAACTATACTGGAATTAAAATTAAAAATTAAAAAAAGGTAAAAACTTCCAATGTAAGATGAATAAGTTTTGTGGATCTAATGTACAGTATGTTAACAACGTTAACAATACTGCATTACATACCTGAAAGTAGCTATAGAGTAGATTTGAAATATTTTCACAAAAAATGGTAATTATGTAAGGCGATGAAGGTGCTAACTAACCCTAATGTGGTAATAATTTTGCAATAATACATATATCAAATCATAACACCATATGCCTTAAACCTATGTCATGTTAATTATATCTCAGTAAGTTGGAAAAAGTTATCAACTTATCATATAAGTTGACATGTGCCTTTGCTTTAAACTTAGTGAAATCTATACTTCAAAGAAATAGTAATTATATCATTATTTATAATATATATTTACAATAATATAAATACAATACATTACATATACCATGTCATAACGTAGCTATATCAACCATTTGATATTTTGTATGCCAATTATACCTCTTCCAAAATTTGTTCTAATCGGAGAGAGGAAAAAAAGAATTTAATGTTTTTTAATGTTAATTTATTTCAGAGAGAGAGAGAGACAGCACATGAGCAGGGGAAGAGCAGAGAGAGAAGGAGACACAGAATCTGAAGCAGGCTCCAGGCTCTGAGCTGTCAGCAACAGAGCCAATGCAAGGGCTCGAGCTCATGAACTGTGAGATCATGACCCGAGCTGAAGTTGGACGCTTAACCAACTGAGCCAGCCAGGAGTCCCAAGGGAGCGGAAAATTTTTAATAAAATATGGAGCACCATAATGCTCATATTAAAGTGCACTGGTTATGCTCTGCACTCTTTAAGTGTATGCATAAGAAACACTTTTTTTCCTCTCCTTGTCTCTGACACAGTTTGTGTTTCCCTCTCTTCAAAAATATTCTCCCTATATTGAGAAATCATTTATTCATTTATATTAATCACTATTTTCTTCTTCTACACTAATTTTATCCATATCTATAGTTTCAAAATGAAATTTTGTTATCATAATGGTAATGGCCACAACCTGGAGCTTACTATGCCTGTGTTCCAGAGTCTATTATAAGGATCTCATAGATATTAACTCTTTCAGTCCTCACAACAACTGCATGAGGTTGCTACAGATGGAGGAACTCAGGCAAGAAAGATTATGTAATTTTTAAAATATCACCTAGGTCATTAAGTAGAATCAGGTATTACACTAAACCATGTGTTTTTGACCTCCACAGCAAACCACCTCTCCGCATGATGTGTGCTATTCACATAATTTTGGCTTCTACTACAAAATAAACTCATTGTTTATTAGTGCATAATTTACCTAATTCCTGAGATACAGACCAGAAAAAACTTGTCTGTGAGGTTGCAGAGATGAACATAGAGAAATGTAGCTACTCTCTGGAAAAAATGGGAAATGTTATGCTCAGGAGGTTAATTATCTCAAACCAAGAGCTTTCAGTATACTCCAGAAGCATCAAGAAAGAAATAGTAGATTAGTACTGATTAAAAAAAAAAAAAAATCCCAGTCTTTTATGGGAAGCACTGCTATATTGGCCCTAATAAAAAAAAAAAAGAATCAGAAGTAATCATGTTTCGGATGCTTAAAATTTTCAGGTTTCAGCATATTAAGAATTCAGTCAAATAAGACCTAAAAAAGCTTTAGAATTACACTGGGTGAAAGGATGACCCATGAAAATGGACCACAGTTTAAGAGAAACAAGTCTCTATTTTTAAATGCATTTTTCTTAGAAATGTAGTTACGCTTAATTAGAGTATGTTTTTACTGTTCTAAAGCTAAAGTTTGATTAGAAAGAATAATGCCTCATTTCAGTAAACTATGGATATGTTTACATGTTCTACCCAAGTCAGCTGCTTTGTGAAGGTAAACTAAAAATATGTATGATTCCTAAGGTGCAGTGAAGGCTTTGCTCTTCTGTCCTTAGAAGCCTTCTTCCCAATGTTAACAAAGCAAAACAACTTTCTTCACACATTGCTTTATGGCAACTTACCAGTATTAGAAGTTTATTTCTCTCATATGAATTTTTACTGCCCATGTTTTAAACTTTCATGGCCTTCAACATAAAGTTTTACACCCTGTGGATAGCTACAAATTCAAACATAAATTGTAATAAGGAAATTGTTAATATAAGCTACTAGAAATGGTGAAATGCTACCCCACTGAGGGTTCTAATCATTTTTGACTTTTTTTTTCTTTGTCTTTCCTTCTCAGTTTCCTTGCTAATATTCTTAAATTATAAAGTAATACGTGCAGAATATGTAGGATAGTAGCATATAGAGAAAATAGTCACCACTAGGCAAAACATGATCAAAATTAGTGCATTTTCATCTAGTCTTTACCTTCTTTACAATTACTTTTATAAATTATATCAAATGTTGTATCTCTATATTTTTAAAAAAACACCATAATCTAAGCATTTTATACTCTGAAAAATTATTTCTAAGTAGTAAAATGACAATAAGTATCAGCTTAATCCAAGAAGTTAGAAGAAATCTGTATTAGAAATGCATAAACAACTAGTAAAAGGAAATAATTTCTGTTCTGAAGTAAGTTTTCTCTTGTTCAAAAAATATACAAAATGAGGAAAAGGTAATTAATTAACCACAATCTAAAATTCTGAAACCAGTAATTTAAAATAAATACATTTTCATTGTTTCATCTATTTTCTATAACTGATAATCTAGAATAAAAATAATTTGTGTTTTGTATATATCATGTATCTATATCTATGTCTCCCTTTCTCACATATCCTGTGCACTATTTAGAAAGTTCATCTCAAAATGAGTTCTCATTTAAAATATGTTTCTCTCAACATTATATCATCTTTCAGTTTTGTTAAATTTTGCAATTCAATTCTAAGTGTATTCTGCAAAAAAATGCTGTTGGTATTTTGATGGAGAGCCCATTAAATAGGCAGATTGCTTTGGGTAGTATGGGCATTTTAACAATATTTACTGTCCCTATCCATGAGCATGGAATGCCTTTTCTTTTGTTCCATTTGTCAATTTCTTTCATCAATGTTTTACATTTTTCAGAGTACAGATCTTTTACCCTTGTGGTTAAGTTTATTCATGGGTATCTTACTATTTTTCATGCAATTGTAAATAGTATTTTTAAAAATATTTATTTATTTATTTATTTATTTATTTATCTATCTATCTATCTATTTAGAGAGTGGAAAGGAGAACACAAGCAGGGGAAGGGCAGAGAGAGAAAGAGAATCCCAAACAGGGTCCATGCTGTCAGCACAGAGACCAATGTGGGGCTGATCTCATGAACCAGGAGATCATGACCTGAGCCAAAATCAAGAGCTTGACACTTAACTGACTAAGCCACCAGGTGCCCCTCCATATGATTGTGTTCTTAATTTCTCTTTCTGCTACATCATTATTGGTGTATAGAAATGCAACTGATTTCTGTAGATTGTTTTTGTATCCTGTGACTTTGCTGAATTCATTTATCCAGCCTTCTAGTTTTTTGGTGGAGTCTTTAGTTTTCTATATGTATATTACCATGTCATTTTATGAAGGTGACTTCTTTGTTCATTTTTATAGTTTTTAGTATTAATTATATTGTAAGTTTGTAATTTTCTGTTGATGCATTTTGTAGTCATCAGATTTGGTAAAATTCTATTCATTTTTTTTATTTTTTCTACTTCTTAGAAATGTAAATAGAATATTTAAAAAGGATTTTCCTATTTCTCTTTTAGCTTTTGCTTTCTTATTTCCCTCCAGAATATTTATATATTTATATTATTTGTGTATTATGAATACATCACAGTCCTTTCATATTTGGTCCCATTCATCTGTAGAATTTAAGAGGGAACCAAGAGGACATTATGCTAAGTGACATAAACCAAGCAGATAAGGACACATTCTGAATGATTCCACTTATATGAGGAATCTAAAATAGTCAAAGTCATAGAAACAGCAAGTAGAATGGTAGTTGCCAGTGGTTGGGGAGATGGCCAAGATGGGGGGATGTTGGTCAAAGGGTACAAAGTTTCAGTTGTGCAATATGAAAAGTTCTAGAGATGTGATATACATTACGTCTATAGTTTGTACTACTGTATCATGCATATCAAAATTTTTAAGAGTGTATATATCATGTTAACTATTATTACCATAGAAATATGCAATTTTTTTAAAAAAATTAAGTTTACTTATTTATTTTGAAAGAGACAGAGACAATGTGTGCAAGGGAGGAGCCAAGAGAGAGGGAGAGAGAGAGAATTCCAAGCAGGCTCCACACTGTCAACACAGAACCCGATGCGGGGCTAGAACTCACGAAATCATGAGGTTAAGCCCTGAGCCCAAACCAAGAGTTGGATGCTTAACCGACTGACCCACCCAGGTGCCCCTGAAAAAAAATGTAATCTTATTCTAAGTGGAAAAAAAAAATGGAAAATAATGTAAATTAGTAAAGATAAAAATGAAATCATTTTTATTTATATATCTACATTTTTCTGAATGCTTCAACTATCTAAGTTAAACCATAAAATATACATTATAATACATAAATAAAATCAAATAATTGAGTTGAAATTTTTTATTAATTAAAAAATTGTGTCTCATTAAAAAAGAATAAAAGCATTCACAATTCTAATGGCTAATGTGCCAATATAAAGAAAATATGATTCATGCATACAAGCCCTATAAATATATAAATTTGGTGGTCATATGAATTATTTGACATCAAAAATATTCATTAATGACCAAGTGCCACTACTGCAAAACCTACACTAAATTATGGGTGCCTGCAAAATCACAAATTGTAAGATAAACAAAAACAAGCAAATAGTTCTTGGTGTTATTTGAAAATTATACATTACTGTATAAGAACTTATTGCTTTTAGTCTCCCAAAGAAGAGAACCTAAAAAGTGCCTTAAATTAGTGTTTTCCTTTTTTTTTGTCAATTTCTTTTGCATTTTTTTAGATATACTTGACATATGACACTATGTAAGTTTAAGTTGTACAACATGTTGATTTGATACACTTATATATTGCAATATGTTTGCCTCTGTAGTGTTATCTAAGACCTTCATCATGTCACATAATCATCATTTGTGTGTGTCGGGGGAGAACATTTAGGATTTAGTCTCCTAGCAACTGTCAAGTGTATAATACAATATTATTAACTATAATCATGAAGCTGTTCATTAGTTCCCAAATTTGTGTTTTTCTTTTCTAGGAGTTCGATCTCTCTCTGTAAAGCAGTATCCATCTCTGACATTAGGAGGAGTGCAATCCACAAGCTTCATGACCTTCAGATACAATTGTCTCTGGTTTGAGAACACAGGGTAAAAGCTGAGAAAGGTTTTCCTGGAGCATAAAATGTGTTAACCACTAGGGCGATGCCACATCAGGACTGAACATTGAATCCTGAAAGATAAGGTGCCTATGTGCTCTGAAATAATGTAATGTATGGAAGGTTGTAATATCTGGACATTTCTAAAGAACAAGGCCATAGAGGGGCTCATCTCCCTCAGGTTTTAAAGTAATAAAAAGGAAGAAATTTCATTTTTTTTGAAAATATTTTCTAAATCATTTGTTGTTTGCTCCTTTTAAATTTCTTTTAGTAAGATAAAATATTTTATTCCAGTCTTGGAGCCAAAAGAAGATATAAGAGTTGTTCAAACAAAAGTAACTGAAAAAATTAATTTCTAGCATGATTTTGAGTTTCAATACTACTGAATAGGAGTATGAATTGTATCTTATTTTAATTGCAGTTTGACAGAAAAGATCACATGGCTAAAAGAAAAATGGGTAATAAGATTATCTTAAAAATATCTTCATAACTATAAACCTGAAAATATATGTACACAAATATCTGTGAATAAAACATTCACATCCTTGTGATTTCTTTACATCTTAAACCCAGAAAAATTATAATTTCCTTCTTACCAATAACTGGTTTGTGATATCGAATAAATAATTTAAACAATGTTTATGTTTCTTCATCTTTATAATGAGAGTAATAGTATATTTATTATAGTTCTCATAGATGCAAAGCCATGGAAAGTACACGCTGCTCCCAAAACATAAAAGGATTGTGATGATAAATCAGTGCTGTAGGGAAAGAAAGTTCTTCCTCTTCCCTTCAAGGTCTACAGCTGGACTAAGAATTAAATTTACAAGAGACAAAATAACAAGAGAAAAAAAACAAAGTTTTATTTCATGTGTACAGAGGCCCAATAATGAAACTGAAACCTGAAGAAATGACCAAGCCAAGTAGTCTTTATGCTTTTTAGACACACAGATGAGAAATTTGTGAGGAATTGACAGGGTAACGAAAATAGGTGTTTGTGAGCTTTAATTACTAGGGAACTCTAAACAGAATTCAGGCTGAGGTAGTAGGTTAGCAAGAAAAAAATAACAAGGTCTGTTTCTACAGCTTTCTGAGCTTTAATGTCTGTCTCTGGTAGTAAGGGTGTCTTTTCACTTCTTAGTACAGTGAGGGTATTTTTCACATGGGAGATTTATTTCCTACTTGCAAAGGGGACAGAAGAGGGTCTCCTTCTGAACTAAGTTTTACCTTAAAATTATCAGTATGTCAAAGGGGTACATTTGGGGGCACACTGCCCTTGGTGCCCTTGGTGCACCCTATGTGCCTTCTTAAAGTGTCTGACAAAGTAGGGCTAAAGAACTATATACTGAATTAATGACTATCTGGATACCTGTGGTACAAACTCAGAAGTGATTTTCTTGGGGAACCGTGAATCTCTTTTAAAGGTAATCTTCAAGGAAAATGGCACCCCCATCACAGTTTCTATGAGAAGGTAGGGGTCTACCTTGGGGAATGTGCCTCACTGTCACCTGGGAAACTACCTCATCATAAAGATACAAGGATTTAACTTTTCCTTTGGATGAAGCCAGTTAACCAACACAGATGGTCACTCCAATTACCAAGTGAATTTAACATGAATTCTGTGGCAAATGGTGCTGTCCAGTCCTCTTACTTGAGGACCAGTTATAGTTTATCTTGAGAACATGTGTGCAATGTGTTGTACTTGATTGGCTTATAAAAGTTTGAGATTGCTTTCTGTCTGTCATTTTTAGCAGACTGCTTGGGGTATGTATCATATTCTGGTTTAATGCTTTACCCAATAACAATTTTTTTTTAAATCTCGTTTACCCTTGTGGAGAAGTTTTCAGATTTGGGAGGACATTTTGTTTTAAATTAGTTTCCCCAACAATTCTGGCAATGAGGATAAGATGTTGTTTAAACCGTCCAGTCTGTGGTGTATTGTTACAGCTGCCCTGGAAAACTAATACAGCCTTCTTCCCAAACAAATAAATGACTGGTATTTGGGGGGTTAATTATCATTCAGAAGAAAGAAAAGTAAAAAGAATTTGGATGGTCAGAAGAAAATATTGAGAGAAATGGAAGAGGAAATACAAGAATTAAAGACACCTTCTCTTTCATAGAAGTGCTGCCTTCTTTCTCTTCTCTCTGTGTTCCTTCTTTCTCTGTTTGTCTTTATCCCTCATGGCCTCAAAATGGCTCCCAAGAGGGGGGAAGGGATGACCTTTTAGATGGATAGTTTCTCAATTAGTACATCTCCTGAAAAGAGTGAAGAAGATACAACTTGGTCAGCTGATGATGAAGTATCTGCTCTGTCTGAGGAGCAGGTGTGAATGTCCGCTGGACTGTCCAGATTCCACCTCTTATCATCCCTACACCATGTAGTTAGGAGAGCAGATGTGATGAGCCTGGACCTGGAAATAACTGAGAACTCGGATAAAAGACTGTTCCCTATGAAGGCAACAGGATGGACAGTAGCTGTACTAGTCACTTAGAAAACAAACAAAACAAACAAACCAACCAAACAAATAAACAGTTGACCAGATGAATGTCAAAATAGGAAAGGAAGAAAAGAGGTATATGATTTACATTTTTCTTGTCTGAAAGAGAGGAAAACCAGTCTTTCCTATTTGGATCACCAAAAAAGCTGATACCATTGAGAAACTACCCAGGATTCCTCTGTCATCCTATGCCTTCTTTATCAGCTGCTATGAATTCATTTAAAGGCTTCCTTCCCCTGGGCCCCAGAAATTTGCAATACTCTGTTTTCAGTTTAGAGGCCCACACATGGAGACATGAACTGCCTACTGCATGGAATTCTGTAGCCAGCTAATTTTTTCTTCTTTGATGGAGCAGGAACAATGGGAATCCAAAGATTGCCGCATCAGGGAATTATGGTGATTATGGTGACCAGAGGAAGCCAATTATTTGCCTCACCCCGCCCACACACAAGTATGGAAGATAAAATGGTGTAAGAGACCCAGTGAAAGGAGTGGCTAACTTCATTGCCTGTAGTTTGACTGTTCAACGTGAGCTGGGAGAATCTGTAGTACTGTACCCGGAAATAGGTCTGTCACCAGTTGATTTCCATCAATGGTTTGTTGAGGCTTTCACAAAATTTATTGGCATGGATCCAAGGGTGGATCAAAATAGCCCTCTTACCCTAGCTACCTTTATCTTGGTTTTCTTTCAGACTGTCCAAACCTAAGTTAGGAAATAGGATGGTCTATTATTTAGACCTACTATTAGATCTATTATTAAATCTTAGCAGCAACTACTCAGTTCTGGGGTAATCTAGAGAAAGACAAAGAAGAAATTAAAGACTGCTGGGTTGGACGCTCAGAACTGTTTGCTAAGGGGAATTATCCCTACTTTGGCCAACCTATAAAGGGAAGAAAGGAAGAAGGGGGACTAGGTGTCATTTTTACAAGAAACCAGATATTAGAAGAGGGATTGTACAAAGAAACACTGTAGAATGCAGAAGCAAGGGAATCAGAAAAGCCCAGAACGCTAGGGAGTAATTGTCAAGCCACTTAAAGTAGACAGATGTAAGCAATCTCAGAGGAGGAAATGGTGATAATCAACATGTAGTTTTCTCAGTTTGTCACTTTGCATTTGGGGAAGGTTGTTGGCATTTCATATGAGCCTTGCTCCTTTTCATACTTGCTTCTTTTCCTCCACGGTTCCCATATAGATGGGTCCCTGACTGAAGAACATGTATTCCTACTTTCTTCTGAGTCTCCTGGAAATCTGCTGGGAAGAGACCTGCCGTCAGAAAGGCTACCATATTCTCTACTTTGAAAAGACAGTCTATACAGGATCTTGGGAAGAGGGCATTTTATTTAGCTACCAGGTGCTTTCTGAAAGAAAATGGGTATGGCCGAGAGTGGCAGTCTCACCCCATGCTGGAAAAGCACCCTAACCTGAAACAAATCAGTGTATCACCTTGGGTGCTAGGGAATAATGACACCGGTTTTATTTGAGATATAAAATAAACTATAAAAATAGTTTACCAAAAGAATAAGTCACGGCCATATGTAAAATGGTATCCTTTTATAAGGGACCAGTAAAAGAAAGAAAATTATAAATTTATAGAAGAATTCGGAAAACAAGAGGTCATTTTTAAAAAGAGTAATTTTAAAAGATACATTTTAGAAAGTATCTGTAATACTCCCATACTTCCAAGAAGGAAGGAAGATAAATTTGATAAAGATGATTGACCACTATGCACATTTGTACAAGATCATAGGGAAGTAAATACATTTATTGTTTCATTAATCCCTATAGTACCTAATCTTGTAAGTTTTCTGGCTCTGGTACCCTCATCTTCAGAACTTTTCTCTGTAATTAATTGATGTTCTGTATTTCCTCCCTCCCTTGCTTCCTTTCTTATTTTCTCTGTTCCTCTAGCATATGAATTTAAAGTATCGTTTCCTTTAGTTTGTGAAGGAGTTCATTTTTTTTAAAATTTTTTTAATGTTTTATTTATTTTTGAGACAGAGAAAGACAGAACATGAACGGGGGAGGGTCAGAGAGAGAGGGAGACACAGAATCTGAAGCAGGCTCCAGGCTCTGAGCTGTCAGCACAGAGCCCGACGTGGGGCTCGAACTCACGGACTGTGAGATCATGACCCGAGCTGAAGTCACACGCTTAACCGACTGAGCCACCCAGGCGCCCCGAAGGAGTTCAATTTTGATGACACAAGATTTCTCAAAAGTTTTGGACTCTCCCACTCTTTTATCCAGTTATTCATAGATAAACAGACAAAAAGAAACCTAGAGAAAAATTTTCCCTAAAGGGCTTTATAATCAGATAAATTTAGGTGATCTGATAGCCTCAGAAATTCGAGAGAAATACAAAAGTGACCCTTTAACGTTGGTATATTTCTTTGCTTCATAGTGACAAAGGCCAATTATAAAATTGCCTAACTAATGACATCTGTTGTCAGCTACAGGCTACAAAATGTTACAATCTAGAAGGCCGCCTGCTTTGCAGATGAAGTATAATGAACCAATAACAACAACAGCAAATTTGGGCAATTTTGGGAACTAGTGCAATATTGTGGAGAGTTGATTCTAGTTGCTGCTGAGTGGAAAACAAAACAAAGCAAAACACTTTGATTTACATGTTAATTCTCCAGATCTGCTTGTTTGGTTCCTAGACTGTGAAGAGGATTTGAACCTTAAAATTGGCTATCTTCTCTGTTCCAGCTTTGGTAGTTCTAAATTTGTGGGATTCTAACATTTGGTTATTCCAAATTTTGACCTGACTTACCTGATGCTCTGACTCATATTGCTTATGTGACCACGTTTACTTAGGAGTCAAGTACTCAGGATAAAAGTGGCCCCCTTAAATCATCTGATGCTGTTGTATTTTATAAAATTTGGAAGTTTACATATTTTCTGAAATGAGGTCTGCACAGGCAGTCTGTAGAGCAGCAAGTCTTCCTTCTGGATTTAAAATGAATATATTTGGGGCACCTGGGTGGCTCAGTCGGTTGAGCATCTGACTTCGGCTCGGGTCATGATCTCACGGTCCATGAGTTCGAGCCCAGCATCGGGCTCTGTGCTGACAGCTCGGAGCCTGGAGCCTGTTGTGGATTCTGTGTCTCCCTCTTTCTGTCTCCTCCCCTGCTCATGCTCTGTCTCTCTCTTCTCAAAAATAAATAAATGTTAAAAAATGAATATATTCATTTAAAATATCTATAAATATATAAAAATAAATATATATTCATCTCCATGAATATTTTTGAGTCTCCATAAAGTAATTATGTAAATATTACACACCACACACATATATATTAACATATTCGCAATGAGGTTACTTCAATTACTTTGAGAATAACATTTTACTAGAAAATAAACATTATTTGTTACATTATGTTTTCTTTCTGTTCTTCCAGTAATGGTTCTCATAGTCTCATTTCCAATCAGCTCTAAATTGTCCCACAGTTATAGACAGGGTCTTGACTTAAAAGTCCAACAATTTGATTAATGACTGAGTAAAAGAAAGACCATCTTCATTAGTATTTTTTGATAATAACAAAGTAAAAGTTAACTAATATGCATACAGGTACTCAAGCCCAAATGTGAAACAAGAACATTTTAACTGGCTTAATTAGAAGGATGGTGTAAAAATTCTAATTCATAGAAGAAGAAAAAAAAAAAATCTGGCCTTGGAAGATAGAGACTGCAAAAGACAGGTCTAATATTACTTAACTTCAGGATGCAATTTTTCTCCAGTTCCAAATTTAGGTTGATAAATAAACGTGAGTGCCTATTATTTAGGGAATAGTTATAGTAAACAGTTATAGTAAAACTGTTGCTTTAAAAATGCCCATAGCATGGGTGTGTCCTTAATACTTACAGGATTAGAACCATATATATTAAACACTAGGATTTCAAGCTGTACCTTCTGATATGTTTCTCATAAGATTTCTTTTTTTTTTTTTTTTTTAATGTTTATTTTTATCTTGAGGGAGAGAGTGAGGTAGGGACAGGGAGAGAAGGAGAGAGAGATTCCCAAGCAGGCTCTGCATTGTCAGCACAGAGCCCGATGCAGGACTTGATTCCATGAACCATGAGACCGTAATCTGAGCTGAAACCAAGAGTTGGACACCTAACTGACTGAGCCACCCAGGTGCCCCAAGATTTCTATACTAGATGATGACCATGGATGTCACTGTGTTTTATATATATGAAAAATTATTTGCAAAGATATAGCAATTAGTAAACAGCCTAGAGTGTCATAGAGATGTGATGTTACTTATATTGTTCTCTAAGACTCAGAAGTTTATTGGGCCTTGCAACAAAAACTCTTAGTTAAAGTTTTAGATTATCGGGTTCCAGAGATAAGTAACTCCTTTGACTTAGATAGAGAAAGACTTCATACATATCTACCAAACAATATTTGGATCGTTCATTATTGAAAACAAAAATATCACAATAATTTGTAAAATTTATGTATGACTAAGAAAAGTTGTTTGGGCCACCTGGATGTCTCAGTCACCTAAGTGACCAATCTTGATTTGGGCTCAGGTCATGATCTCATGGACATGAGGTAGAGCCCCGCATTGGGTTCCACACTGGGTATGGAGCCTGCTTAAGATTCTCTCTCTCTCTCTCTCTCTCTCTCTCTCTCTCTCCATCTCCCTTTGCCCCTCCCCTGCTCATGTGCGCACACTCTCTCTCTCTCAAATGAAAGAAAGAAAGGAAGAAAAAAGAAGGAAAGAGAAAGAAAGAAAGGAAGGAAGGAATGAAGGAAAAAAGAAGAAAGAGAAAGAAAGAAAGAAAGAAAGAAAGAAAGAAAGAAAGAAAGAAAGAAAGAAAGAAAGAAAGAAATTGTGCATTGATAACTAAGAGCATTATTTAATCATTGACCATTGGCATGATATATTCAGAGGTTATTCTCCAAAGGCAATATCTATATATACTAACTTTAAAAAAAATCAGTAGTTCTGTTTTTTCATTGTGATTCTGATAATTGTTTTGCTTTATACTTTACTATGGACTTGATAGATATTTAGGTGGCTGCAATTTTCGCATAAGGCATAAACAGTGATGGAGATAATTATAAAACTGCTATTATTTTATAGTTACACAGGGTGAAGGCTTAATTCTTCCTGCTGGAAAAAGAGAGAGAGAGAGAGAGAGAGAGAGAGAGAGAGACCCTAACCACTCCTTCCTGCTTCTTAGAGCATTTGCTTGAGAAAATTTGTAATGAAAAGTTGTTTTTTTTTAATGTGTGCCTCTTTGTAATTTATATAAATCATTTGAAAGCTAATTCAGCTTTTAGCTTAAAGCTTCTTGCCAGCTTTAAGACTCAAGAATATCTTTCTCCAACCCTGGAACCATCCTTGGAGTTGCATTCATAGAGAAAGATAGCATCTACAGTTCCTAGTTTCTACAGGAAGGTAGGGAGCTAACTTCAGTGTCCTTCATTCCAAGTTGGGAAACTAGCTCTTGCTCAAAAATATGAAAAGTCGTTTCTTCCTCTGACTAACGCAGGTTGGCTAAAACAATTGGTCACCCCAAGCACCAAGTGAGTTTGGAAGGAACTTGGTGTGACAAATGGTGTCGGCAAATATTTTTATCCGAGGGCTAGTTACTGTTTATCTTGAAAACCTTTTTGTGATGAATGGGTAGCTGTATAAAAGGCACAATTTCTTTTCCACAGTCTCTTTTGTGGATTACTGTGGTATGCATCACATTCTGATTTAATACTTAGTCAATAATAAAATTGTTTTCTTTCCCTTCTACATTTGTGGAGAGGCTTTTAAAGTAGGAAGATTTTGTTGTTAATTATTTTAATTATTTCCTCAGCAGGACCTAAATGCCAAAGGATATCAAAGGTACCAATTTGATGTTCACTCCATAACTTAAATTGGGGATCTAAAATTTCCCTCCTCTTCTACTAAACATAGTTGCAAATCTAAAAATGTACCACTAAGGATGACTACCTCGTGATCTATGAATGTAAAAAGGCTTTTGGTCATGAAAATGAGATTTCTCAAAGCTAAAATGTAAGATCTCCACTATTAAAGGATTTTAAATCATTAAAATGTACTATCAGTATGCTCTGTATTTTCAATGAATTAAATTATGGAGAGACATGGTTGATTGCAAACTTGGAAAAATATTTCATTTGAATTGAAAAATATATATGCCAATATAATATTAACACACAACAAAAGGTTGTAACCAAACATAATCTTTTATAGAAAATCCAATAGTAAAAACTGTACAAAAGTAAGACACAACTAATAAGAAGTAATAGTGGATAATAGACAACATTGTTAACAAATGCAATTGAAATTTAACGGAAATATTCTCATCTATTAAATTGTACTTTGTATATAGCATATAAGTTAGTCTTATGATATGTTTTTAAATTAGATTTTCATTTCTTATTTATTTATCCAAAAAAGTTGCTTAGTCTCTCCTTATAAATCCCATTTATCTCATGTATTTTCATGGTATGTTCTGAAGAAATACTGAAAGGGAAATATATGCCAAAAAGCATTTGGTAGATTATATATTTGACTTAGATATGTGTATGAATAATATTTCCAATGAATTTCAATGTATCATAAGTTCAGAGAAAAGTGTTCCAATTTTAAAAATAAATAGCTACTGGTCTCAGCATAATTTAATATGAGCTTGTGCTTCTTTTCCATTTTATTTTAATTCTTTCCTTGATGTTTCTGGATGACCTTTGGCAAGTAACTCAATTTTCTGTGCATTTTCCACGTTGGTCTAGTAAGTATTTTCTGCTTCTCTTGATAGCAAACAAATATCATGCTAAATGCCTCCTTTCTTCATTCATTCATAGATTCATTTTTAAGCTAATATGTATTAAGTACATATTAAATGCCACAAGTTGTCTTATATACTTTCTCATCTCCACTTAAATATCTGACTGGCATCTCAAATTCAAACTGTGCAAAATTTAGAGCAAACCTCTCTCTTTAGCATTAACTCTTGAAGTGAAAGGTTGTTCCCAGTTTATAGAATGAGACTCTCAAATACCTAGTTTTCTAAACTATAAACCTGAAGTCTTAGCCTATGTTGTACACATTATCAAGTTCTGTCTATTTTAACTCCTAAGTTAGAGTAGTCTCTGCTTTTTCACATCTCCACTGAAAACCACATATCTTAGATGTTTTCCTAAATGCATTCTTCCCCCATTGAATTTGCTTTCTGCAGCCAAAGTAACATGTACATAATGGAAATACAAATGCTTCACACCAGCACAGTTTCAAAATTTTAACAGCTTTCTATTTATATAGGATAAAGACTGCCATTTTAACGTGAATTAAAAGAATATGAGTGATTTGACTCTTTAGCATTTTTGCATTCTCGCCAATACAGCCCTCAGTCCATTACCCACCATACCGTCTTCTTGATATTTTTCAGTGTTATTCAAATGATCCACACCCCCTTCTTCCTAAGAACATTCTACCATGTCTTTTCCTCTCTTTGGAATTAATTTTCCCCTTTTTTCCTCCCCTACCCAGTTGTCACAAACTTCTCAGAGTTCATTTCATTCATAATCTCATTGAGAAAGTTTATCCAGATGTCTAGACATGAGTTGTGTGCTGTGGTATATGCTCTCATAGTAACTTGTAATTTTCTCCAACATGATTTATTGGGATTTCAAAAATAATTAATTGTGTAATTGGTTCCTTGAGTTCTCTTATTCTAGATGTCAAGTCAAAAAAGTACTTCTTTGTCTTGTTCGTAGCTGTAGGTACAGTGACAAGTTTAGTGCCACGAACACAGTAGGTGAGCAGTAAATATATGAAAAATAAATTAATGAATATATAATATTTAATTCATTCTTATTTCATATTTTCAGCCATAAACCTGTATAGTGTAACTCACCATTCCTTAAATAAAAACATTGAAGTATATATATAGGAAAAATAAATAATATAGTAATATTTTCTCAATTTTAGGCTTTTTGTTTCTTACAATTCTAAAATTTGCCAACATCTCTCGTCTTTTCCCCTCCCTCCCAATACTGATCTTTATTTCAGATGCACAGCCTCAGGAATATAAAAGAGTATGTGATCTTGAGAGTGAGAAAGAAGGTCTTTACCACTGAGCAATTAAAGGCGTAGCTTAATGACTTCCATTTAGATGAGTGAATCTACACACAGTAATTGGTTTATTTTATTTTCTGAATTGAATATTTATTTTACTAAGTAAACCATTTGATAGTTTTAACAAATCAATGAAGTCAAAATATTTAAATGCCATTTTAATTCAGGTAGGATCTACCTTTTAATTCAGGGAGGATTTCCCTCCCACCTGGGAAAAGTTGGCCCAAATATTGGAATAGGTTATTTACCCAACAAAGCCACTTCAAGATTTTTAAATCCAATTAATTATGAGCACATGTGATGTGACCAACTGGTAATTTGAAAATGCCAAACTTACTGTGTTTTGCAAAATATTTAAGCCCAACTTCTGCCAAGGCAATTTTCTTTTTATGTAAAAGAAGATTCCCCTCTGTCTGAACTGGACAGCATTTTGAAGACTTCCAAAAATTATTGATGAAATCACACTATTTAATTTCCCTCATCATTCTTGGTACATCAAGAAGTGGATTGATATTTATCTTTCTCTGACTTATTTCCATTTTACTCATATGTGGACTTTAAGAAACAAAACAGAAGAGCATAGGGGAAAGGAAGGGAAAATAAGATAAAAACAGAGAAAGGCAAACCACAAGAGATTCTTAAATACAGAGAACAGACTGGGGGGGGGGGGGTTGCTGGAAGGGAGGTGGGTGGGGGGATGGGCTAAATGGGTGATGGACATTAAGGAGGGCACTTGGGATGAGCACTAGGTGTTATATGCAAGGATAAATCACTAAATTGTATTGCTGACCACTACCGCACTGTATGCTAACTAACTTGGATTTAAATACAAATAAATTAATTAATTAAAAAAAAAAAGAAGTGGTTTGAAAGAGGGTTGGTAATCATCTGGGAATGTATGTGCACTGATGTATCTTCTGCTTTCTATTTTGTAATACCCAAATGCTCACAAATTTGATAGAGCTTAGTTGTTCCCCCTTGGTTCTATTACTTTAAAAATATTCTAAGAATGACAATGAACAGGGGCTTAAAGTATTATCTGTTTTACATATAATTAACATATAACAAATGCATGTTTGGGAAAAGTGGAATTACTACCAATCCTGATAGGAAACAAGTGCCTGTTGAGGTGGCAGCAAAATTCGTGGAAGTGGGCAGTGACTGAAGACATGCTTTATTAAGAGTTCTTCTCCTACCTTCCAGATGTTTCTATCTTGATTTTTTGTTTATTTGTTTT
Source organism: Panthera tigris (assembly GCF_018350195.1). NCBI lineage: Eukaryota > Metazoa > Chordata > Mammalia > Carnivora > Felidae > Panthera > Panthera tigris. Next base: position 176,143,915 of record NC_056663.1, on the reverse strand, counting down.
TTACTGTCTGGTTTACTTTCATTTCTCTCTCTCTCTCTCTCTCTCTCTCTCTCTCTTTAAGTTTATTTATTTTGAGACACAGAGAGAGAGCACAAGGTAGGAGCAGAGAGAGAGGGAGAGAGAGAGAATCCCAAGCAGGCTCCACACTTCAGCTCAGAGTCTGACTAGAGGCTCTATCCCATGAACCGTGAGACCATGACCTGAGCCAAAACCAAGAGTTAGATGCTTAACCAACTCAGCTACTTGGGCCCCCCATCTTCATTTACCTTCATTTACCATATATCTTATTGTCTACTTCTTTTTTTCTTTCTAAAGATTTAAACAAAAAATTTAGCCTTGTCTGTATTTTGAACTATCATCTTTTTACTTTACTCAAATCTATTTTGGATCTCCAGAAGTCATTTTTCTCTTGATATCACACATTAGATTTTTGATGCTAAATGAGTACCTCTTCTTAGATATTTCATAGATAACTTGAATTCAGATGATAAGTAATATGACATAATTAGATGACTTCTAGACTAGATTTGGGCAATTTTTGAAGTAGGGCCAAGGTCAGGGAGTTATGGCTGTAGTCCAAATTAGGGTTTCTCTACTTTGGCACTGATGACATTTTGGGCCAGATGAGTCTTTGGTGTGGAAGTCTGCTCTGTGCATTGTGGAATATTTAGCATCATCTTTGGCCTCTATCCACTAGATTCCAGTGGGTCCCTCTGCTCCCAGTTGTGCCCAAACTGGCTCTAAACATTGCCAAATATCCCTTTGGGGGGAAAACACCCTCATTTGAGAACCACTTTAGAGAGATGATAAAAATCTATATCAAGACTGCAACAGAGAAAATAGAGAGGCAATGAAATTAAGAGTCATTTTTAAGGAATATTTGATGAGGTTAATGACCAGATATATGAATTTAAGGAGAAAAAGAATTGCAAGTTGTTTTCTATACTGGATACTAAGACATACCTAAGTTTTAAAGCCTTGTTATTTGTATTTTTCTCTTCTATGCCTTCCTCTATGTGAGTCCCTCAACCCAGATTTCTCTTTGATCTCCCCATTTATGCTTAATAAAATTCTATTAATCTTTGAAGCCTAACTCATATAACACTCGTGACCATTGTAACTATTTCTCCATTCTTAAACTCCAACAGAGAATGTTTTCTTCCTTCCTTGAGTCATGAATTGTCACTAGTATTTCATGATGAATGTAATTCCCATGTCCTTAATGGTAGAAACTTGTATCATTTTTATCTCTTCATAACTCATCACACTGTATGGAATATAATACAAAGGTTGAATGACTTACTTAGACACTAACATACAGAGCAGTATTAGTGCTTTTACAGAAAGAGCAATTATTTTTACAGAAATTCAGCATACTTGAATATTACTATTGATTCTGAAATAATAGGCTACCTCTACACTCTCTGTATATTCATTTTCAAACATTTATATATTTGTTTGGGAAGATCAGATAAATGCATATATGAAGTGTAATGAGATTTAATTTCAGTAATATGAGGTATGGAATAAATAACAATTATATTTACAGCTATAGAAACTAGAAGTTTATCAAGTAACCTACTGACCATTTCATATATAGCAGACTGGATGGTCAAAATGACTGTGTTAAGTGCTCCTCTAAGTAGCAGAAATCTTGTTTGACATTGATTAACATTTCTGTTTTAATGCTATCATATGTTTCATCAGAGTATGTGGCTTAGACTAAAAAAATTAGAGGGGCTAAGGATAGAAGCTATTTTCCATACCTTCAAGAAAGAAGTCTGAAATTTCAATCTATATATAAATACTTATAAACTGTGTAGAAAATATGTGAGGGGTCATATTCACACTTCAGAAAAATCTCTACACAATTAAGTTTAGAAATACAATTTGTTATACTCAGAATAAAGGATTAAAATGAACTTCAGGGGCCAAATATTTCAAAGTAACTTTTACAAAGCTTTGCATCCATGTGTTTGAACCAAGTGAATTGTTTTCCTCCACATGCCCTCTTATTCTGCATTCCCACTGAGTTATTGTAAATTATTTCACTAAAACGGCTGTAGCTTGAATTTCTTTAATATAAAAAAAAAAAAGTACTCTTCTCCCTATGGTGGAATATGATGGTAGTTTGAAGTTACGTAATCTCGGAGAGTATAAATTTTGAGTTTAGAAATAAATAGCCTCTGTTTTTAAAATTTTTCAAATATAAAGCAAAAGTTTGAATTCTATTACATTGTCTACCAGAATTCCGGATTGTTTTATCAACATATATTAACTAGGAGAACATTTTATATCGCATAAGTATTAAAATGTAAAATTATTTCCACGAAAAGTGAAAATTTGAGAAGTTAAAGTTTCGTCGACAAGACCTGGAACAATGACCCCACTCGGAATATTTTACTGGATTGGAAAAACCAAATGTTGCAATGATACTTTGCAGAAAAAAAAGCCTTCTATTTGTTTCCTGGGCACATTACTTAAAATATTCAGATAATGGAAAATGAAACACTATATATTTGCATTAATGGTTAAAAAATAAATACCTGTAGCCACTTAGGCAGAACTATGTTCCCATTATGCTCATGTGGTTATTGCTTTCTATATTCTATTCATCTGCTTCCATATAAAATTCATTAGATCTCCTTCAATGTACAGATTTTAAAATCAATCTTATTGGTTATTATCTTTGCCATGACAAAGGTAAGACCCGGGGCTTGCTTATATGCACTGTCTTCTATCTCTCACTGTTCACTTTAACACTTAAAAAAATATATCTATCTTGGCTCTGAATATAGGGAGTTATCAGTTGATAGTTTCTTTGTAACTAAGACCTCAGGGTTTATTGTTTGACTTAAGTTGGAATTCTTCCTCTAGTGCTTGTTATTTATATGGCCTTTGAAAGTTGTATCATCCACTAAAGCATCAATTTTCTCACTTTTCAAAGTAGGACCTATAATTCAATTCTGTGAGAACAAATGAAAGTGATATTGCATGTAAAGTGCTTTGTGTAACGGTTGGCTCAGAGTAAGCCTTAAACAAGTATTAGGACAAATTATAATTAAATCACTAGCATAGCAAACTCTGGGGTTATAAAATCTTCCAAAGCCTGCAATTTTGAAATTATAGTTAAACTTTGAAGTCCTACAAAGTTAATGAAAAGATTCGGGTTCAGGAATCTGAAAATACTCTCATCAGATAAATATATGAGGGAATAGAACCAGGAAAAGGACAGAATAAAACTCTTTGGAAAGGGTCTGAAGTTTGATTTTATAGAAGAGTTCTTAACTCCTCTGAAGTAGATTATTAGAACACTTTTCCCAGGTCACAAGGTTGTATAGGACTGGTGAGGGAAAAAAAGTAACCCTTGTAAGGGAAAGCAAGAAACAAACCAGTCCAACTGATCTCCTTCCCAACAGCCACTTTTCCAGGGCAAATATATTTCAGCCAAAACAGACAAATGCTGCACTCTCCTGACTACTTTCATTTAGTTTTTCTCTTCTCCATTTCATTGTAGTCATTATTGCCTAATTCAACTTCCTAATTCCTAATTCTGTTTGAAAAAACCACCAATTGTACTCGATCACTTGCATAGACAATTAAAACTCTCAATCTCTGGTGTGTCAGATCCTTTATCACGCGGCCTCAACTTGTGTCTGCAACATTTCTCAACCTTCTATCCTCCATACGTACTATGATCCAGCTTAACTTCTTCCATTTCAAAAAAAAAAAAAAAAAAAGAGAAATTCCATCTTTGCATTGTTCATTCATTAATTTATTCATTAAGCCAGCAATAGATACTAGAGTGTCTAAAATGTGCATGACACTGATGGTTCATGGGAATACGTAACCATATTGCTTGCCTTCAGTAAGCTTTACAATCTGGGTGATAAAATTATATCATTTGTCAATTGCAATAGCGCACATACTTTGTATAAATTAAATGTTGGTTGCATTAAATTCAAAGAAGATGATCATCTAAATCAGGTTGGGAGAATCAAGAATGGACTCATAGTTGCAACCACTGAACTGATTGATCCTAAGGAGCAATTAGAATCTAGTTAAATGAAAAAGGAAGGATGGAATGATATTTCAGGTAAAAAGAATGCTTTGCATAAAGAACACCATTGCCTTAATAGGAGCTGAGAATCACACACACACATAGATGTTACATATATTATATGTATTCATGAAGAAGTTTTTGAATACAAAAGTTTTTGTAAGGAAGTTTTTGATGGATGTTTTGTGTTAATTTAAGAAGCTTGAGCAGTCTTCAGTGTTTCCTGCATATAAAAACATGTCATCCACAAACAGAGATAATTTTACTTCTTCCTTTCTTATATGGATGCCTTTTTTTTTCCTTTTCCTGACTAATTTCTGTGGCTTGGACTCCAGTACTACATTGAATAGGAGTGTGAAGGGTGGGTATATTTGCCTTGTTCCTTAGAAGAAAAGTTTCTGATTTTCCACAATTGACTATAATGTTAGCTGTGATCATATTCAACCTTTACTACATTGAGGTAAAATCTTTCTATGCTTAGTTTGTTGAGAGGTGTTTTTTGTTTTTGTTTTTGTTTTTTTAACGTTTATTTATTTTTGAGACAGACAGAGCATGAACGGGGGAGGGGCAGAGAGAGAGGGAGACATAGAATCTGAAACAGGCTCCAGGCTCTGAGCCGTCAGCACAGAGCCCGACGCGGGGCTCGAACTCACGGACCGTGAGATCATGACCTGAGCCGAAGTCGGCCGCTTAACCGACTGAGCCACCCAGGCGCCCCTGTTGAGAGTTTTTAATATGAAAGTCTGTTGAATGTTGCGAAATGCTATTTCTATATCTATTGAGATGATGTTGTGATTTTTAGTACTCATTCTGTTGACATGGAATATCACACTGATGAATGTTCAAGAGGAATAAACATTTCAGTTATGGAAGATGAATAAGTTCTATTGTACAACATTGTGCTTCTAGTTAACAATACTATGTCGTGCACTTAGGAATTGGTTAAGATGGAATCTCATGGTAAGTGTTGTTACCACAAAAGGAAAGACACAAACACAAAAGCTAACCAAACAACAAAGCAACAAACAAAAACACAAAGGGGAAGGAGGAAACTTTTGGAAATGATGACATGTTTATTACCTTGATTGCAGTGATGAGTTCATGGGTACATACATATGTTAAAAGTCATCAAATCGTATACTTTAAGTATGTGCCATTTCTCATGTATCAATTGTATCTCAATAAGCCGTTTAAAGAAACTTTGAAATTTATTCTAATCCTTAATGACAATCTTGATGTACTTTAAGTGGAAAGTTTTGTGATAAGCTTTGCATTTTTAAAAGTATGCTCAAGAGAATACAGACGATAGAGTGGAACGATACCAACTGATCTGAGGAGGAGAGATAATAACTTATTTAGTATTCAGGAGGGAATACCTGGAAGCCTAAATAAAGCAACACGTTAGAAATGGAGAAGCTGGTCAGAGACAAAACAATCCAAAAGAAAATGTTGAATGGACGCAACAGGATTTGGTGACTTGTCAGATATAGTAGAGAGAGAACTGTAGTAGAATTCACAGGCAAAATTTGCTCAGGCTGTGAGGTGCTGACTCAAAGGATCTGGACTCTTCAGACTTTTTTTTTTTTTTTTTACACTTTGTGAGTTTCAGAACATCCTTCTTTGTAGCAAGTAGATGAACTTAGATTTTTCATTCGGAGAGAAAGTTCTTATTGTTTAAAAACAAAATAGCAAGCTGTAATGCTGTTTGGAATTTTACCTCTTTTGTTAACCAGACTTAAATGGATGAGATTTGCAACAGTTCTACAATATTGATCTTTATGTTTTCCAGTGCTTCAAGCTGTTCACTGAACGTTGATTCTTCGAGTATTCACAGCTAAGGCACTGAGTGATTTTACTAAAATTATGAAATTCAGTAGCAACTTATTTATTGATATTTGACTATTATAGGTTTTTGACTAATATTACTAAAACTAGAAGAATACTCTTATGAATTATATAATTTCATTTAAAATAAACCTTTATTAAGCAATATTCATCACCCAATGTTAAATTATTAAGGATCCTCGTGAATTCATCTAAAATCTCAAAACTGAGATGTCACTCAGCGTCCAAAATACTTTAAGTAATATGTTATTCATTTTATCCATTTGTGAGCTCTAATTCGTGAGTTTTTAAAAATTCCATTTGTTAAGACTGAATGTATTGAAAGAGTAAAATAGCAAAAATAGTTTTAGGCAGTGTTAGTTTTAAGGACATCCTATCTGCAAAGTTATCGAGGGACCTGAACTTAGAAAGCCCAATATCTGAACGTTAAAACTCACACCAAAATTCACCTTTTTTTAAAAAAATTCAGGATTCTTTATTTCTTTCCATGAGTTTGAATTTTAAAATGTATTTTATTTTCTAGGTCTTGAAATAACATTAAAAATACGGACAGCATTTTGAAAAATTGTGGACAAAGCTTTCAGTGAACAGATTTTTTTGGTATTTACTTATTTATTTATTTATTTATTTAGTAAATTTGCCCTATTAAGACAATAAAATAATTTCTTTCCATTATAGCAGGGGGCAGCAAAACCATGGCCTAGGGCCAAATTCAACTATGCTCATGCATTTACCTATTGCTTACAGTTAATTTTGTGTTAAAAAAGCAGATATGAGTAGTTGTGACAGAAACCATCTGGCCTAGAAGCGTGAACTATTTACTATCTAATCTCATACAGAAAAAGTTTACCAGCCCCTTAACTATAGCATAAGAAGTTATCCCTTGTGTGTTGGTGAAAATTCCAGTGGAAGTTTTGTTTATTGAAGACTACCCACAGAACTGGGGAAGTCAGTTCTTAGAACATACTGGGCTGAATGGTGTCCCCTAAAAATTGACATTTACCCAGAATCTGTGAATATGACTGTTAGGAATTGAAAGTCGGTATCTTCCCAAACCTGGTATGTTGAGATCACTGCCCCCCACCCCCCCAACCCCACCCCATGTGATAGTACTAGGAGGACAGGCATTTGGGAGATTATGTCATGAGGTGGAAGATTCATAATGGGATAAGTGCCCTTATAGAAGAGACGCCACAGACCTTTCTTGTTCCTCTTCCCTGTAAGAACACAGTGAAAAGATCAGCCAGCTATGAACCAGAAAGTAGACTCTTATAAGACACTGAACCAGCCAGTGTTGTGAACTTGGACTTTCCAGCCTCCAGAACTGTGAGAAACAAATGTATGTTGTTTAAAGCATTCACCGTCTCGTATTTTTCTTATAGCAGCCCAAATGGACTAAGACAGGGACCTTATTTGTAAATAAGATAATCAAATTAAGATATAGTCATAGTGCATTAGGAGAGCTACAAAATCTATGATCGATATCCTCATAAGAAGAGGAAGATTTGAGGGGCGCCTGGGTGGCTCAGTTGGTTAAGTGTCTGACTTCCACTCAGGTCATGATCTCACCGTTTGTGGGTTCGAGCCCCACATGTGGTTCTGTGTTGACAGCTTGGAGCCTGGAGCCTGTTTCCGATTCTGTGTCTCCCTCTCTGTCTGCCCCTCCCCCACTTGTGCTCTGTCTTTCTCTCTCTCTCTCAAAAATAACATAAAAAAAAAATTATTTAAAAATAAATAAATAAATAAATAAATAAATAAATAAATAAAAAGAGGGAAATTTGAGCACGGGCACATACACATAGAGAAGATGATGTGAAGACACAGAGACGCAGGAAAGAAGGCCATATGGCAAAAGAGGCAGAGATCAAAGCAATGAATCTACAACCCAGGTAGTGCCGAAGATTGACAGTAAATGCTAAAAACTAGAAGTGGCAAGGAAGGATTCTCCCCTAGAGTCTTTGGTCTGGAAGAAACCTGATTTTGGACTTCCCGCCTCCAGAAATGTGACAGAGTATGTTTCTACTGTTTTAGGCCACCTAATTTGTGCTGCTTTGTTACAACAACCCTAGGAAACTAATCAGTGGTAAAATGAAAAACTAAAAACCATTTTGCTAAAATGCTTAAACATTCTTAAACTGTTGAATTTTTTTTTTCTACCATTTAACTGGCTAAAGTAGAAAGCTAATGATTATCAGAATTGTAACAGAAGACTTATACTCTGAGTAGGAGTGTACCATATGGCAATCTTATGAAATACATAAATACTTTATTCCCTTTTAATAAAAATAAATTGTATTACATTTTAATGATCAATTATGACTTAGTGGGTCAACACAGTTCTCCAAAGATAAAATAGAGTGTATGAATGTTTATCTTAATATGCATTTAATAAAAGGCCAATCATTTTTATGATTCTTAAGAGCACACAAATTAAAGTTATGATGTGAAGTGTGGCTTAATTTCTTCCTTTTATTACTTATCTGTTAATTTCATAACTATTAAATTCTATAAAGCTATTATTGCCAATCATTACAGCTCAAGAGGAATACTGCTTTATTTGTTAATTAAATACTTATTTAGGGCACTTCATTTCAAGTGTTAACAAATATTTACTAATTTATTACAAAGAATAATAAAAAAAAAACCTTTTTTTAATTCAGAAGGACAGCATAGGTATCTGAGTTATTGGAGATTTAGGAAAAAATAATTTCGACAAAATTAGATAATCAAAGAAAAAACATGGGAGCATGGGTACCTGTGAGCATCTTGGTGCCCAATATTTATCATCATCATATCAAGGAATTTATCATCATTCCTTCTCTATAACCATCCTGCTACATTCCAGAACATTCTACATATTTTAATGTTGGAAGGTACCACTGAATGTGTGCTGCTATATTTATTGCTACGTAATTTGTAGAACTAAGTGCTGTTTTCAGAACCCCAAACAACGCTTATTAAATTTCCTAAGTAATTATATTTACTCATGATAATTTCAATTCCACAGTGCAAATCAGCACAGGTGTGACTAGCAGTTATATTTCTTCATCCACAGAGCCCCTGCTGTACATAAAGCATCCACTAGTAATTTTCTTTAATTCTCTTAATTGCTTGGGGCAGCCTGAGCCACTCTTTTCCCCTAATTTGATGCTTTCCGTTGTGTTTCATAGAAAACAAAATAGTCTGGAGAAGGGCCACTTATAATTACAAGAATTGAAATACAAGCACACTCATGTCTAATATAGGCTTGGAGTCAACCTTGCAGCATTTACACATATATCCGTTTGATGTTAGTAGAGTCAGAGAGGAAAACAATAACAGGAGAGAAAAGCAAAATAAAAGGGATGACTAATGTTTTAAAAAGGTTATGAAGCATACTTTTAATATAATGATACTAAAGTTCAAAACAATCTTAGGAACAAAATTTTTTTTCTTGTTTTAAAACTTAAGAATTATATTCACTCGTATTCCATTTGTTTTCCAAAGAATCGGGTGTGAAGGTACAGTCTACTCTTGTTGAACTTCATCAAACATGTTACGTTGACTTTTCTTTAATTTTTTTTTTATGTTTACTGATTTTTGAAAGACAGAGAGAGGCAGAACACAAGCAGGGGTGGGGCGGACAGAGAGGGGGACACAGAATACGAAGCAGGCTCCAGGCTCTGAGCTGCCAGCACAGAGCCCCACGAGGGGCTCGAACTCAGGAACCACGAGATCATGGCCTGAGCCGAAGTGGGACATGCAACCGACTGAGCCACCCATGTGCCCTGACTTTTTTTTTTTTTTTAACTACGTTTACATTTGCACATTCTGGTTCATCTAACTGAAGTGCATTTCAGATTTACCAACTTTACCTCATACTTTTAGACATGCTCAGCCTTTGGTGTATGTGTTTAAGGTAAATGAGCAATTTAATGGATGGATATTGTTCTTAATGTCTTTAAAATGCTGAAAAGATAACCATTAATATTTCTTACAGTATAATATTTTACATTTCTACACCACAATGAAACAAGAATTATAATGAGTTCTGCTTACTGTACTTGTACAATATATGAAAAAAAATAAGCTAATGTTTTAAAGCGTCTCAAGAAACAGGAACTCTTAATATAGTCCACAGAAATTTCATTCAAGGAAACATAATAGAAGAAGCAGTTTGCTTCTGGAAATCTCAACTGCCACAGAAAGGATAATGCTGTTGCTGAAAAAACAGGTTCCTCTAGAACAAAGCAAATGACTACATAATTTGAAACTGGCTTGCACCTGCATGAGTGAGAGCTAAGGTTTGATTCTATTAGTCTCTGTCACTCTTAGCAACATTGTAGGTGTTATGTAAAATTAAGTGAGGAAAGCAACATTGGTTGATGGAATGGTGAACACCTGTTTAATAAAATCTTTTTTCTTGTTTCCATTTATATTTTTATCTGATGCTATTTAGGCTATGGGCAAACATTTACCAGAAACCTGTTTATGCACATAACAATGGCCAAAATAAAGTCCCTATATAATTATTGGAATAACTAAAACAAACAAACAAACAAAAAAACCACCATGGTCCAATACAAGAGACACTCTTCTATTAATTCAAATGTATTTGTTTTTAAGATTTTGGAGATTGTCAAAATTTTGGGAACCAGATTAAATCTAAGAAATCTTTGACCAGAAAAATATGTGTAGATCACAAAATTTCCATGTTATTTGAGAGAGACACAAATTTCCTAAAGCCCTCAATGAGAGTTGCTAGATTCCAATTAAAAATGGCATATTCAAACAGCTACCTCATGCACAAAGCTGTTTATTATTTGTCTTTAGTTCACTGATAATTCATATCCAGGCTTCACTTTTCTTGAGCTTTCAAAATTGTATTCCACTTGCATAATTTCTTTCAACATAGCATATCCCCATAATAAATATCTTCCTCCTCCTGCTGGCACCGAAAATACAGAAGGATAATAAAGAATGCTATGAAGTATCATTCACCAAAGTTATTTGGTATCTTTATGATATTTTTTCTTCTGGACATACATACCCTCATTTACTTGATTGTTATTTCATTAACATTTAGGAATATTTTCATCAATAATTGAGCAAATCTCTGGTTATTCTCTTAGTGTAAATTCTTCTGGAATTACTTGGTAAAAAGTGAATGTGTTGAAATTCTTGATACATTCTACTAAATTGCTCTCCACAAAATAGAAGCAATTTATACTCTCGCTGATGGTTTAAGGTAAAAACCATTGCAATATATCCTCAATAACAATATTCAATTTTGTCAATGAAGAAACAATAAGTAAATAATAAACTTACTGCCCCACTGTTTCATGAAAGATATTATCTGGGACCCTCAAATAATAAAACAGATCATCAATTTTGTAACAATTACAGGGTAAATAGGATCCAATTTCATATGACAACTGAAGACCTTTGCCAAAGCAAAGATTGTATCTGATAAAATGAAAAAGGCAAGGAAGACTTTACTCAAGGTTAGAGATGAGAGAATCATAACTCAGTCTGAGCTCACCTCCACTGAAACAAGAGGCAATGCTTGTAGGTGTTTGCTTTTTCTCCCCCCAGCTTTTTAAGCACGGGTGGGCTAGTGAAAGGTCCTGGAGGACATTAGGGGACTGGTTGATGGTGGCCCATGTGGAGCAGATTGAATTGTTCTTGAGTATGCAAATATTTTTCTCTGAAATTAGATCATTGTGTTTGTTAATTAACACCCATTAATTTAGGCCTCCACTTTTTCATAGCGACTGGGAGGGAAGAGTACTCCTTTAATACTTACATTTCAAAGAGATGGTTTCCAGATCCTTTAGGAAGACATTTCAGAGTAGTAAACGAGGTAGAGGGGGAAAAAAAAGAGAGAGAGAGAGAGAGAGAGAGAGAGAGAGAGAGAGAGATTAACATTTCAAAGGGGCAGAGAAAGAAGTCAGAAAATAAATTTCCTAAGGTAAGTCTTCCAAGAAAAGAGAAGTCAGGAGCCTCAAATCAAGAAAAAGCCTGCCTAAAATTTAATCAAGTTTAAGGCCCTGGTGATCACCTGCAGTAATAGCTTAGGCCACAATATAAATGTAATGCTCTTAAAAAATTAAGCCAATCTAGTTAAGCGTTTAGATTTACGATGAAGGAATGTGGTATGTCCTTCAAATTTAGACTAGGAAAGGATATCACTTTTCTCTGGGAGGCTCTGCTGCAGGATGGTGTAGAGACCAAACATTTTGCTTAGACTTTTGATGTGTATTCCTACTTGAATGGTCATTGGGCTTTGGGACTCCGATGTCTCAACATAGAATATCAGGGAAGAAGTACAGCAGCCTTTCCTCAGCAGGATTTTTCAGTTCAGAGAACTCCTAAATGACGACGGAGGATTGGTGGACAAAACATTCCTATACCCTTTATGCTTGTGGGACCCAGATGCCCAGACGAGTTCTGGTTACTCAGTGAGGTTTCTCTTCTCCCATAAATCTGTTTCTGAGCCCCTGACACCATGCAAGGCATTCAAATGGGAGAGACCAGGAATTTAAAAATGAACCTACTACAGATTCTTTTCTCATGTAGGTTACAACCAAGTAGAGGTGATAACATGTGCATATAATCCAGTGCTCTCTAGAAGCATATGATCTACAGAGGCTGCATGTAGATATGTATTTGTTGATACTTTGTACATTTAACAACTGATTTGTCTTGTTGCCATCTTTCCCTTTTCTGTTTAACTCATTAACTTTCCTTTCACTTTTTCCGCATCCCTCCTAAGTTTCATAGTAATTGCTTTTCTGTGACTATTCTACTGCTCTTCTCCCCAAGGGAAAACGTGCTGTTGTCTATTCATGTATTTTTGTCCTTTCCTTCAGTTAATTCACTCAGCTCTAGCTACTATTCATTCTCAAGGTGAACTTTCTGCACACAGAATATTTACTTTTTTATTATAAAGTGACATCATACAAATATTCAAGTTCTCTGGGTTATAAAAGACGCAGGTAATGTGCTCTTACAAGGCATGTGCATTGTGTCCTTTAGCAAAGTATATGCTTTCTTTCTTCCTCCCCAAAGATAACTGCTACCAATAAAAAAAAAAATAATAACATATTTACGGGATTTGGTCCCGTAAATTGAAAGATGCACAGAGATAATGTCCTGACATCATGCCTTGCGTCCTATAATTTTTATATTCCTCAATATTAGAGAACATCATGAAGTATTTCCATTAATTTACACTTAAGCAAAAATATTGGCACCATAGGTATATTTTATTCCTATCACCAATAGTCTAGTGAATTCATTGTGATGCATGCATCATGAAACTACTGGATTAATATAAGGCCTTGCTAAGATCCTGTACAAGTTGCTAGGTTATGTGAGGCATCATGGATTCCTCGGGCAAACAAGAGACTTTAGCAGTAGCCAGGCACAATGAGGAGAAAAGTGGATTTGAAAAGAGAGAGTCCAAACAAGCCAAGTCAGCCTGCATATGTGCTGAGCAGGCAACATTGGCTGTCACTGTGCTAAGCCTAAGCCTGCCTAAGGGGAACCATGGAAATATATGATGAAGGGGACTTTTCTCTTTTTCCTGCCAAGTGAAAATATGTTACTCGTTCCCTCCAACCAGGAAAGAAAGAGTAAAGTTGGAAAAACAGAAGATAAAATACTGTTAATGTTTATAGGTCAAGAACTCCTTTGAAAAATCTCTCCTGAAGTAGTGACGGGAGGGGGAGGTGGGGGGGTGGCGGGGAGGATAAATAAAGGATCACATGCTAATAATTGTTGCATCATTTTTGTAGCTTAACAGACACCCCACCATCCCCAGGAGCAATTCAGAATTCTAAGTTAAAACTTTACTCCTGTAAGAAAATAAAATGCGAGAAATGAAAATCTTATGTTGTCTTCCACAGACCTAAGTCTCCAGTGAGAGCATAAGAAAAGACTGAAAGATAAAAAGGACTTTCTTGTAAAAGATTTTTCCCACTGAGTCACAGTAAATTGGTATTTTTGACCATAATGTTAGCTCATAACTTCTTTTTAAAGAGTTCTTAAATTCATTTGTTTATAAAATAATTCAGCAGAAGTACAACTTAACATCAAAATGTTATATTCAGATGCCTTAGTTTTAGAATCTTTGCTAGAATTTAGGAATTAAGTGTGCAAACCCATTTCCACACACCACAGCTAGGATTTAGGCTGCTCTTAGCTTATCTCTCCAAACTGCATTTCTACTTGAGGGGAATTAGATTACAAATCTCACATGCCTGCCTCGTGCATACATTAGGCAAAAAGTCAACTGCTTACTTCCCACGATGCATCCAGAGAAACATTCTTTTTCTTTAGCTTCTTTACAACCCATTATTTATGTGATGGTACCTGAGGGAAGAAGGAAGTTGCATCATTACTAGTTTATTCTGTTTCTTTATGCGGAATACCATAGGTAAAATACATAAATAAATTAGAAGTCCCAAAGTTAATTTTTAATTTTTAATACAAATTTTTAATACAATTAAAAATATTCTCTCTATAAAATCTATAGTCAGGTCAAAAATGCATAAATCCTGTACTCCCAACCCCCTCCAAAAGAACTTTAAAAAAATGTTTTTTTTTTAATGTTTATTTGTTTTTGAGAGAGAAAGAGAGAGAGTTTGAGGGAGACAAAGGACAAGCAGGGAGGGGCAGAGAGAGAGGGAGACACAGAATCTGAAGCAGGCTCCAGGCTCTGAGCTGTCAGCACAGAGCCCGATGCGGGGCTTGAACCCACGAACCATGCGATCATGACCTGAGCCCAAGTGAGACACTCAACTGAGCCACCCAAGTGCCCCCCAAACAACTAAGCCACCCAGACATCCCCAAAATAACTTCTAAAATACAACTCATTTAAATGATCATGTTAAGATCAAACATGGCAAACTAAATGAAAGCATCATAAGAGAAAAGAAGTTCTCACAATTGGGGTGATTTTTGACAATGGTGCCATTAATGATAGTTCAATAAGTAACATTAATGATTTTGGCACTAAGTTCCTGGCTTCCTAAAATGAAAGGCTTATGGTCCCTCAGGAACGTGAACAAAGCAAAGAAATGTTCATCTCCACAACAGCTGAACAGACAAAATATGTCAAAATGTCAGACTCTGAATTTGGAGTAAGAATGTAAGAGAAGAAAATTGCTATTTCTTGTGATTTTGTGGCCATTAAATCACTTTGGTATGAGAGCTGATGTTCAAGGGTTCACAAATCATATATGACACACAGAAATATCTTTATAATGTTACAGAAGATGCCACCCATAGCCAAACCAGTGTTTCTCAGTTTTTTATTGTCCTTCTCCCAGGAGATTCCTTAAACGTATTTTTTTTTCCAAATCATTGTGCCCCACTGAAGGTTAACACGACAGATCTACTATGTATTCATCTATTTAGTATATGTATACCTGTGCTTATAAATAAAAAGAGTCATTCCCCCCACCCCCCACTCTCTACATAGTCAAATTTTGGTCCCCTGGGGACAATAAAACCTCCATTGCAAAAGCTTTCCTGACAGTTGGAAAAATAAGTGCCCAGAGGAAGAAATTTTTTTGTTGTTGTTGTTTAAATTCTAGACAATCACTCTCTCATTTAGTTTTCGCTAGCTAAGGATAGCTTTCATTAAAATTCTATTTCTCCAAAAATTCACTTCTGATTAAATGTAAAACAGGTACTTCTTCAGGGAATTATTGATTAACTGGAGTCTTGCAGGGCACTGCTGTGAACACTTTCCTAATTCTACTTTTTGTATACAGCCCATACCATGGACCCCTCTTGTAGAAATGAGCTCCACTACTACTTATGCATTGAAAATTGAAAATTGCTAATTGTATACCTAAAACCTAGAACCTTCTGGGACCGTATATTTGACTAAGAACTATGCATCATCACCGAAGAAACCACAGGCACCTTAAGGTAAACATATGCACAGTACTTCCATAGAATTTCTTTAAATCAAAACTACTCCCTTCCTTTATCTGCCACTTCTCCTTATTCACTAATCCCCGTTGACACCACGATTATGATCTCTCATATTTAGGTTATTATAATCTCTCATGTTTATTCTTTCTCATCACTCACACAATTCCTGTGTTAGATCAACTCTCATCCTTCCACGTCTACACTACTGAACAACTTTAAATATGTCTCTATGCTCCTAGTTTTGCCTGCACCAACTCAGTCATTTCCACTGTTACTTGGATAATTTCACTAAAACCTGGTAACTCTATCAACATGGCTCCTTTTCTTCAAAATGGCTCCCTATTCCTCAAGAAATAATGTTCAACCTCTTTATCTGGACATATAACCTGATACTAGTCTAATATATCTAGCCTTATTTTTAAGCCATTTCTGTTCAATGTTGAAGCCATATCAAGTTCATAAATTATGCCAATTTATGCAATTACTCTATGTGGTTACACTTTCATGAGACTCAGTAGGTCATCGCCAACCCCTGCCGGCCTCTTTAAGTCAACCTTCTTGACTTCCAAAATTCACTTCATGTCTGCACTTTTGAAAGTCTTAGTCTACTCTCACTGGAGTCTATCCTTCAAGTTCAATTTGTGCCACTTTAATGTTTAGTAGTAACTTCTAGTATAACAATGATAACATTTGTCAAATATTTTTATACATCTGCTTCCTTGATAATGCTTGACAGCAAGACTAGTTTAATTTGTTTTTGAATTTACATCAACTAGTTCAACTCCACATATACTTATATATGTCTGGCTGGCTGGCTGATCAATAAATGAATGAAAAAAGCTGAAGGGTAGGGTGAATGTGGCCAGAATGAAAGAACTTACCAAAGTGAATCAAATAGCAAAAAGTCACTAAGAAGGTCAAATAAAATTATTCATGTATCAATAAAATTCATTTTGGGAAAACAGTACCATTTTCCATCAATAAGTTAATACAGTCTCTGGTTTTCAAAAAAATTTAAAAGCCAAAGTATTCTAGTCAGTGAGTAACTAATCATGTTTTCCTAATGAGGGACATAGTCACCTTGTAAATGTTTCAATCTATAAACCAATGAGCCATTTCACACTTTTTAACAGTGTATTTGCTGATTTTCTAGATCCTTTCATCGTAGGCTTAACACTCGTGAAAACAAGTTCCTTAAAAATAACATCCCCCCCATAGATGCACTTGAAATATTTAAGTCAAATTATTTTCTAGAGTTAATTTTAGCATCTTATGTCACACAGAGATAAATGAGCTAATTTTCTGTAAAATCTATTATTAATCCTACCAATTATCCATAAAATACCAAAATGCCTGATATCATGCATTATCTATTTAAATTAGAAAAAGTAACTCAGTCGAATAAAAGGACTTTCTTTTTTACTTGAAATTTGTCACTGGAGTTCTTGGACCTGATGATTTTTTTTTCCCTTAGTCAAAGTCTGTCTAAAGCATATTCTCCATAAGCTTCATTTTGATAGTTATGAGACATTTTGATTCTTCTTTTGGAAGTAAAAAACTATCTAATGCCTGTCAAATCTCTAGAGCTTTAGTCTGGTGTGAGTTTTAGAAAAGAACAGAATCTCTAGGTGTACAGATGATTAATGAGAAAAGTCTGAGCACTGAAACACAGAGGAGAAAGAGGTTAATGGCATGTATATGCTTTACTGGAATATTATGGAGGAACTGGAAAATGTCAACTATTGTACAGATATAAGATGAAATTAGGTTTCCCTGACACTATTCATATAATATCTCTTAGGTAATAAAAGGAAGACACAGATTGTAATTAAAAATAATAATAATAATAATAAAATTTATAAATAAGATTGGAGACATCAGTTTTCCTACCTAGAAATATAAATGGCTCAATTATTATTTCTATCACATATTCTTCTATCAGCTTTGAAGTTAGAATAGGAAGAAATTTGAAGAAAAGGGTAAAAAAAACAATTTTGTGAATCTAACTATTCAATCTTTGTGGTCTAATTAAACTTCTTTTATTCAATCTCAATGTCAAAATTGTTCACTCCACCAAATCTCCAGTTCACATATCAAGCAATGCTCTCGTTCCCTCTGCTGTCATGCCTTGAAAAAATGCTCTGAGAGATAGAGTCATGAAGAGTTGAAAAGCAAGAACAAATGAACATTTGGTTTTGACCCAACCTAGTGATTAATTGCTCTGTTAAGACTTTATATTTCCATGCCCAATTAATGCTCCTACTTTATGCCTCTGCATTTTTGCAAGAACTTGTCTTTTCTAAGTTTGTGTTCTATTTTTGTTGTCCTTGTCTTTCTTTTTCTATTTTTAGAAGTGAGTAAACAGAAGTGAATGTAACTAAATGCCAAGACTATTTTATAGTGCAAGAAACCAACCCAGAGATGTAAAAGTGATTAAGATAAATACATATATGTTTTTCATATATATGTCTACTCTTTCTTCCAACTCTCTTTCTGTTATGATCGCACGTAAAACTTTCAAACTACAGTTTATTTTAAAAATGCTGAATCAAATGTACGTTCTTCCGGAACACCATGGCTTACTTTATCTACTTTAAATACAAAAATAGTTTGACCTAATATACAGCCAGATCTGGTAGGAAGTATAGCAGAACTGTATACAGTACATAGTATAGCAGAGTTGTATATAGAAAGGGTTAACAAAAATGCCCGATGTATGTATGTAAGAATGAAAATGTATCCAGGGAAAAACAGGAAGATTGCAAGTAATTAGTCAGTCCAGGGTTGATTTTCTTCCTGTACTAAACAATCTAGATGATTTCTAAAAATCTCCACAGCAAATGTGAACAAAATTATGAGGCAGAGAAAAAGATAAGTAATAATTAGACAAACACATCTGCTAGTATACTGAAACACAAAGTACCTTAAGTTTTTAGGAAATGAAACTAATATACAATATAATGACTAGAAGAAAATGGGAAATCACTGAAATAAGGTGGTAGGTTGCACATTAATAATTAAACACAACCATTACACTTAGGTTTAACTAAAAAGTTAGAATATGATATTTATATGAAAATCATGAAATAAGATGAATCATTACATCAACTAATGAAAGTAAAGGATACTGAGATTTATTTTCTCTATTGATAACCTAATAAGTTAAAATGCATCCAGTTTTACACGAGTTGGTTCTGAAATTCCTTGAATGGTATCTGGAGCTGTTACATAGTATTGACTTTGAGGAACATGGAGTGATGATCTTGATAATAGAGAAATAGTATCACCTATTGAATTTTAAGTCATATATATAAGCATATCATCAAAAAAGTCATTTTGGGAAAAGTAAATTCCAGGCCGAGAAGAATGAAATTGTATCATCAGTCAGAAAGGGGTTGGTGGATGGTGGAAGTGAATATTGCAAAATTGAATCACTGCCGTAATTGCTGGATTTCTAGTGTAGGAGGTCAGTAATCAGTCAATTTTCTTTTGTTATTTATCCTAAATGCAAATAACTTGATGCTAACAATAAAAATTCATACAATTCACCTTGCTTTTATTTTTTAAAGTACTTTAATGAGATATGATTGGCATGTAAAAAGCTACACATATTTAATGTATACAACTTGGTGAGTTTGGGGATAAGAATGCACCCACAAAACAATCACCACCATCAAGGGCATACACATATCCATCATCTTCCAACATTTCCTACTGTTATTATTTTTATTATTTTTTATTATTATTGTGTTTGTGTGTAATACAAACACTTGATATAATATTTGCCCGCTTAACAAATTGTATGTAATAAAACATTGTTAGCTATTGGCACTATGGTATATTTGTAAGGTCTCAAGAATTTATCTTGCAAAATTCAAACTACTTTTTGACCATCACCTCCCATTTCCTTACTCCTACAGCTGTTGGCAACCACCATTATGTTCTCTGCTTCTGAGTTAGACTAATTAAGATTCTGTGTAGAAAGATCATATAATATTTATATTCTGCATCTGGCTTATTTCACTTAGCATAATGTTCTTAAGGTCCATCCACGTGGCTGTAAATGACAGGGTTTTCTTCATTTTTAAAGCCGAATAATATTCCATTGTATGCATATATCACATTTTCTTTGCTCATTTATCAATTTCAATTATTTCTGTATCTTAGACATTGCAAATAATGAACATTGGAGAGCAGGTACCTCTTCCAGATCCTGAGGTGAGATAACATTTCTTTGTAGCTTCCATTTAGATTTTCCTGATGATTGCATTTATGATGATTTGCTTTTTCCTAATTGTGTTCAGCACCTTTTCATATACCTGTTGACCATTTGCATGCCTGCTTTGGATAAATGTCTATACAGGTCTTTGTCTATTTTTTAATTGTTTTTTTTAAGTTAAATAAATAAACAAATAAATACATAAATAAATATGAGACAGAGAGAAAGAGAGAGAGTGTGAGCATGCACACCCAAGTGGGGAAGGGGCAGAGAGTGAGGGAGAAAATCCCCAGCAGGCTCTGTGCTGTCAGAGCACAGCCCAACGCAGGGCTGGCTCTTACGGACCATGAGATCATGACTTGAGCCAAAATTGAGAGCTGGATGCTTAACAGACTGAACCACGCAGACACCCCAAGTTACTTGTTTTTGTTTATTTGTTTCTTATCAGTGAGTTGTTAGAGTTGTTTATATATTTTGAATATTAATTTCTTATCAATATATGGATTTCAAATGTTTTCTCCCATTCTGTAGATGGCATTTTCATTTTGCTGATTGTTTCTTTAGCTGTGCAGAAAATTGTTACTTTGATGTAATCTCATTTGCTTATGTTTGCTTTTGTTGCCTGTGATTTTGGTGTCAGATCCAAAAAATTATTGCCAGATCAGTGTTGAAGAGACTTTCCCCCTATGTTTTCTTCCAGGAGTTTTACAGTTAGATGTCTCATGTCTAAAGTAGTTAATCCACTTTGACTTGATGTTTATGTATGGTCTAAGAAAAGTGTCCAATTTCATTCTCTGGTGACGGTGTCCAGTTTTTACTACAATATTTTTTTAAGACACTGTTCTTTTTCCATTCTGTATCTTGATACCCTTGGAAGATTAGTTAACTGTGAATGAGTTTAATTCTGAGCTCTCGATTCTGTTATATTGGTCTGTGCATTTGTTTATGTGCCAGTACCATGCTATTGTGTGATTGACCCTAGCTCCATAATATAATTTGAAATCAATGTGATGCATCCAGTTTTGTGCATCTCACTCGAGATGACTATTTGGGGTCTTTTGTTGTTCCATATGAATGTTGGGGTGTTCTTTCTATTTCTGTAAAAAATGCCATTATAATTTCAATAGAGGGGTGCCTGGGTGGCTCAGTGGGTTAAGTGTCTGACTTTGGCTCAGGTCATGACCTCACAGTTCGTGGGTTGAAGTCCTGCGTTGGGCTCTGTGCTGACAGTGCAGAGCCTAGAGCCTGCTTCAGATTTTGTGTCTTCCTTTCTCTCTGCCCCTCTCCTGCTCAGACTCTGTTTTATCTTTCTCTCTCAAAAATAAACATTAAAAAAAAGAATTTCAATAGAGGTCATTTGAATCTGTAAATCACTTTGGTGTTCTCAACATATGAACACTTTAACAACATTAATCCATGAACACAGGATAACTTTCCAGTTATGTGTCTTCTTTAATTTTCATCATCAGTGCTTTATACTTTTCCATGTATGGATCTTTCACTTCTTTGGTTAAATTTATTTCTTAGTGTTTTTTTAATTTTTGATGCTATTGTGATGAATGGAATTTTTGATGCTATTGTGATGAATGGAATTATTTTCTTAATTTTTTTCTTTGGGTAGTTTGTTGTTAGTGTGTAGAAACACCATCGATTTCTGAATATTAATTTTGTATTGATTTTGTATTTACTGAATTCATTTTTTAGTTCTAACAGTTTTTGGTACAGTGCTTACTTGGTATTTTGTGTGTGTATATATATATATATATATATACATATATATATAAAATATCATCTGCAGAGACAATTTTACTTCTTTTCAAATTTGGTTGCCTTTTATTTCTTTTTCTTGCCTAATTGCTCTGATGAACACTTCCAGTGTTAAAATGAAATTGTGAGTGTGTATATCCTTGTCTTGTTCCTGATCTTAGTGGAAAAGCTTTTAGCCTTTCACCATTAGTATGTTATTTGTGACCTTGACATATATGGCCTTTACTGTGTTGAGTAACACTTTACTGTGTTAAAGTCTTTCCATATCCAATCTATTGAGAGAGTGTTTTTTTAACATGAAAATATGTTGAAATTCCTCAAATGCAATTTCTATATCTATTGAGATGATCATGATTTTTGTCTTACATTTTGTTAATGTAATTTATCACATTGATTGATTGGCATACGTTGAACCATCCTTGCATCTTAGGGATAAATCCTACTTGGTCATGGTGTATGACCTTTTATTGTGCTATAGAATTTGATTTATTAGTATTTTATTGATGATTTTTATATCTATGTTTTCCGGAGATATTAGCCTGCAATTTTTTCTTGTAGTGTCCTTATTTGGCTTAGGTATTGGGTAATGCAACTCTTGTAAAATTAGTTTAGAAGTATTCCCTTCTCTTCAATTTTTTAAGAGTTTGAGAAGGATGGTGATAACTCTTCTATAACTGGGGGTCGCCTGGGGGGCTCAGTCGGTTAAGCATCTGACTTCATTTCAGGTAATGATCTCACTGCTCATGAGTTCCAGCCCCACGTCGGTTTTTATGCTGCTGGCTCAGAGCCCGGAGCCTGCTTCAGATTCTGTCTCTGTCCCTCCCCTGCTTGCTCTCTGTCTCTCTGTCTCTCTCAAATATAAAATAAAACATTTAAAAAAACCTCTAAATGTTTGGAAAATTCACCAGTGAAGCCAACCGGTCCTGGGATTTATTGTTGTTGTTGGTATTGTTGTTGCTGTTGTTTTTAGGAAATTTTTAACTATTGATTCAATCTTGTTTACTCATTGTCAGCCTATTCAAATTTTTTTTTCTTTATTAGTAAGTCTTGGTAAGTTGTATGTTTATGGGAATTTATTTATTTATTTTGGGTTTTCCAATTTATTGACATAAATTTGCATAATAGTCTTTTATGAACCTTTGCATTTCTAAATATCAGTTGTAATGTCTCTTCTTTCATTCATTATTTTATTATTTTAGTCTCTCTCTCTTCTTAGTCTGGCTAAGGTTTCATTAATTTTGTGTATCTTATCAAAAATTGATTTTTAGTTCTGTTTTTTTTTTCTAGTTTCAATTTTATTTTATTTCTTCTCTGATCTTTGTTATTTCCTTTCTTCTGCTAATTTGGGGCTTAATTTGTTCTTTTTCTAGTTGCTTGAGGAGTTGTGTGAGTTTTTTTGTGACCTTTCTTTTTTATAAAGTAAGCATTTATCTCTATAAACTTCCTTAATAGAACAGTTTACTGCATACCATAAGTTTTGATATGTTGTGTTTCCAGTTTCATTTGTCTCAAGATATTTTGTGATTTCTCTTTTGATGTTTTTGACTCATTGGTTTTTTTCGGAGCATGTTTTTAATATCCATATGCTTTGAGTTTTCCTCCTGTTATTGCTTTTGAGTCATTGTGATCAGAAAAAACTACTTGATATTAACAAATTATTCTAGCTATAGTTATTTTTAATATTTTTTAACACTATAGTTATAACGGTCAATTGTCATCAGTTTAACAGTCAATTTTATGCTAGAGTTATATTGGTCAATAGTGATAAAAACTTAACTTTGGGATCTCTGGTTTCTGGTGTTGAATGTAAGGAGCTTGGAAGTTGCCACTCTGACCTAACAATGCATACAATACTGAACAGACCTGAAAGTACGCAATTCTTCTTAGATCCTTATAAGAGGGAAGACCCAGGGAAAACCACTGCCTGCAAGATTGAAGAAACAAGTGAATACAGAAAGTTGAGGCTTACTGGAGCAGAGACTCATGAGTAGAAACTGCCAGGAGACTAAGTGCCAGGGTAAGAAAATCTGGATTGCAATTGACAGATTGCTAGAGACTCAGTGAGAACAAATCTGAAAGTTAGAAACTCCAAGGGCAGGGCGCCTGGGTGGCTCAGTCAGTTAAGTGTCTGACTCTTGATTTTGGCTCAAGTTATGACCTCATGGTTGTGCGATCCAACCCTACCTTGAGCTCTGTGCTGGGCTGTGCTAGGCGTGGAGGCTACTTGAGATTCTCTCTCCCTCTCTCTCTGTCCCCTCCCCCACTTGCGCACATACAGCACAAACAAACCAAAAGAAGAAGAAAACTCCAAGGGGATTTGATCGTATGAGGTGTGATTTACTTCCAGGAGGTCATGCAATTTCGCACAGTAAAATCAGAGGAAAATCTCCCTTGCTTCTGGTAGGAAGAGGAAAAGGAGACATTTTGAACTAAGTCAGAGCACTCTGTTCTTCTTAACAAGGACTGCCCTCAGGAAAAACTAGTTAACCAGAATTTAACTTGCTGGAGTGTTTTCAGAAACTAACTGAGTTGGGGAAGGGAAGTACCCAACTCCAACCAGCTCTAGTCATCCTCTTCTACCGAAGGGGAAAAGAAAAAAAAAACAAAACAAAAAAGTAAGAAGCTAGAGATTCTGGGATAATCTCAAACCTTTCCTATGGATATGCCTACTCCACAACTCTTGCTCCTTATTGGGAGACAAGTCATTGGATTGTGTCTATTTTCAATCCTGCAAAGCCAGGCTGGATACTGAGAGAGTGCGACTTACTTTTCCTAGGGCAGTGCCCACAAGTGTCTATGGTTCCATGCCTTCTCCCATTCCAACAGACCTGAGCCTGATGCTGCTACCCATGTGCTTTCTGTGAGAGCTCTGGTGCACTGGCTGTGGAGGCCTGTGTGATCATCTGCAGGGGAGTGTGAGACACTAAGTGAGAAGGTGCAGAGTAGTGGTGTTGGGAGAGGTCATCAAAAAGACATGGCTGACCCTTGAGCAAGACTCAGACATTTGGAAGCCTCTCACCTTCCCTTGGCTTTGGAATGTATGTTCCACTTGTTTCTTCCCAGAGGTTGCCCAAAGGATCCATCTCAGAGATAAGACTGAGGGGTTCAGACCATCTGAATTGTGTATGTGACTGAATCCGGGTCAGGCCTCCACATAAACTTTTAAGATTCTGGTGGGCAGGTGTGGAAATTTACTCTTCTTGTGGCCACCCAAGACAAGACACTTTAAGTCAGTTCTCTTGCTGATTAAAACTGCCACCTGCTAATCTGGAGTGGTCTGCCCTTTTCTTTGGTCTCTCCTTGACCTCCACATACAAGGCCCAAGTTCAAACTACACCTGAGAAGCTCCTGAGGAGCTTGTGAACCAACAACTCTAGGTACACATGAGCTAGTAGAGGGGGTGTGCAGTTGAGGCACCCTTAGGGATTCATGGATGGGACTCTTGGTGAAACCTGGAGACAGTTAGTACGATTTTCAGTCAGTTACGGAGATCCATGACCCTTTGCTGTGAGCACCTGCTGCTTTTCCCTGCTTCTGGCTGTAGCCAGGCTATTCATCTCTGCCAATGCCCACAGTGCCTGGAATCGGGAAAGACACAACCGCGCCTCTAGGGCAGCATTCTGCAAGTCTCGGGAAGGTGGGAGGTCACTTTGCTCTCCCTTTCCTCCCTAGAAGAAATTGTGTGCTGAGGCATTTCTTTTGGACTAGGCTATGTGCCACCTGGGGAGATAAATAATGCAGGTCAAAATGACACGCTTGTTTTACCTTCTTCAGTGTGTCTATTCCTGGATTTGTGTTTCTACCGGCGTGCTGGAACCTCTCATCTGGACTCTTGTGACTCCTGTAAAAGTGTTCTCCTCTGCGGGTGGTTGTTAAAATTGGTGTCTGTTAGGGTATAAGTGCTGGACCTTCACATGACCCATCTTGTTGACATCACTCCTCCTAAACTTCCTTTTATTGATTCCACATATACATCAGATGATTTTCTGGCAAGAATTTGGGTCCTCATGTAGCTTTGTCTATTTAGAGAGAACGCTTTTGTCAATTTCAAGTGACTATTTCAGGTTTCTATGGCAATTATCTTTGTTGAACAGGTTTAAATATCAATCTCAGTGTTAGTTAATGTTAATTTGTCCCCCCCGCCAAAACCTAACTGATGCTCAGGTATTTGGGCAGGAAAATCTGACATTCAGGATCCACTACAAGGAAAATAACTAAGGAAATGATTCCCTGGGTTTCTTGATAGTCAGGCATTCAGAACTTCTGTTCTCCTAAGCATAATCCTAGCTTCCAAGATTTGGAGCAGCGCATCACCATTAAAAGGCTATATTTATGCGCACAAACATTAAATATAAAAAGTCAACATTTCCAGTCTTTATGTCATGATCACATTTATAGTAAAATGGTATTTACAAATATGAGTACACACAGTAAAAGCAAATATTTTTTAAAAAGCTAAATTTTCACTCACAGCGTGCTTTCTTTTCATCAAATTAATCTCATGTCATATAACTTTTATTTAAGGTATGCAGTGTTTCTTTGCATTCATCGCATCATCACTCAAGATGTTAATTACTATGGTGGACATTTGTGTCATTAGAATGTCTTATGGTTTAACAAATTGTTATAAAATTGGATCTTATCCTTAAGCTCCAATGTCTGTATGGCCCTGATAATTTTGAAAATGCAGTCACCATTGTACCTAACCTGAGGAAATGAATAAATGGCTATCTGCACTTCTGGCTTCACTTGTGCTATTATATTTCTGAGGGCATGGCTTCAGTATAGTTCACAGAATATGTCAAAAACTGCGAAATATTTGGCTGGAAAGTGATTTGGATGTCCCTGATTAAACAACATTTGCATGTTAGATAAGCAACTATTTTCAATTATAATTTTGTCTAAAAATCCTCATTATTTAGGATTAATTTTTGATGGGAACTATGTCTTTGTGCTGGTGTGATATTATTTTGAGTTATTCTCTTATATTTATTCTGCACATTAGAAAAGGATATTAATTAATTGAAAGTCATTGGGTTTTTTGCATATTTTAAATTTTAAAGAAGTTTACTATGAAATTTTACCTATAAATATGCTAGATAGTTATTACTCAGCTTTTAAAGTGTGATACTCTTTCATTTCATTTATGTCTAAAGAGTGGTAAAGATCATTCAGGTGCAGATATTTCCTATAAAGTAGCAACACATATTCACTGAAATGAAATACTTTGGATAAAATTTCAGTGAAAAGGCATACATACATGACTGTATGATTCTGTATATAGACAAGTTTTTTTGTCTTTTCAGAGTAGAGCTGTAGGTGACATGAAGGGATGTCTGCCTTGCTCATCAAAGTCTGCCCTTGAAAATATTACATCTTTGATATCTTCTCATTGGGGAGTTACTCCTTGCTCATTCTACCCTTGAGATGCTGATGTCAGAAGATTCTAGTATCTGCCACTATGCGCAGCAATTTCTTATCCAAGTAATGTATCCATGATCTGAGGATAGTCAATCAAAGTGCATCTCTTAGATTTTTTTCAAAGGAGTTGGAGAGTGTTTAGTTCTGATGATAAAATGAGAAGAATGAGTCCATATCTGTACGAGCCACAGAAATCAACTGGAATGAGGTTGACATGGATTCTTAGAGAGGCAAGAGGTGGGAGTTAAAGATACTATCAACTGCCTTCAAGTACTTGTTTCAGATTTTTCCTGAGGACAAATCTCCAAATGTCTTCTCTGCTATGTGATTTTCTGTACTGATAAAACCTGTCTTTTTTGCTTAGTATAAATTAAGCCTCAGAACTCTCACCTGAAATAAAAGCTACAAAAAATGCTAATCATCAATCAATTAATATAATTAAATATGTTGAAAATTCAAAAGTATCTGCTTATCCTCTCAGATATATTGCTCTGAAGCTAGACTGATATTCATTCATTCATTCTTGATTAGTATTTAGAACACCCCAAGTTGACCCAAAATCATACCCCTTTACCCATAGCTCCTTTTTTATTATTTCTTCTTGGCTTTTACAAAGGGGGAAAACATTCACAATGGAGATGTTACCTTTTCAAAAAAATTTCAGTGTTGGGGCACCTGGGTGGCTCAGTCGGTTAAGCGGCTGACTTCAGCTCAGGTCATGACCTCACAGTTTGTGAGTTCAAGCCCCGCATTGGGCTCTTTGCTGACAGCTCAGAGCCTGGAACCTGCTTCGGATTCTGTGTCTCCCTCTCTCTCTGGCCCTCCCCCGCTCACACTCCACATGTGTCTCTATCTCAAAAATAAGTAAACATTAAAAAATTTAAAAAAAGAATAAAAAAATTTTCAGTGTTTCAAACTGACAATTTAATGATATTCTTTGTGTATCATACATATATATCTCTTTGTCAGACATTTTTAATAATTTTTATTAATCTGTTCATTAATATTGCTTAACCTATCATCTGTTGAAAATCTATTGTTTGTCTTAAACATTTTAAATAACCTTCCCAGTCTTTCACTGTATCTTTTTTTTGTATTTATGTTATGCTATGTTATTTATTTATTTACTTATTTATTTATTTATTTATTTATTTAAAATTGTATTTAGCCAACATACAGTGAATGTTGGTTTCAGGAGTAGAATTCAGTGATTCATCACTTACATACAATACCCAGTGCCCATCTAGACAAGTGCCCTCCTTAATACCCATCACCCATCTGGAAAGATGTTACCTCTTTAGATTGCTCTTATTCTTGATAGATATCTGGGCTGGGGAGTGAGGAGGAAAGACATGTTGGAAAAACTAACAGTAGTATGGTTCTAGAAAAGTACTTTAATATTTTGAGGGGTAACCTCAGTGTAACCATAATAAACAACAATAAATTGTATTATTTAAGATTAAAACAATGACTTAAGAATCATTGCACCAATTACAAAGAGTAGAAAAATTGAGAGGTTTTTAAGGCCCCATGGAGTTAACTCTCATTAGGGTATAATAAAGGTAAAGTAACATGGTGCAACAAGAAAACCTATATGAAATCATTGAGGGTTCAACTCTTGCAGGCCCAGCACTACCTTTCCTCCAGGATTTCAGTCTCGCAAGAATTCACAGAACTTTATCTTCAGTTTATTGAACTGGTGAGATTTTAGCCAGATATCATAATTTCAGGGAAGCATAGGCAGGTACTTACAGCAAGGCATTTAACACATAGCTCGTCACATAATTCAAATTGTGCAAACCATCAAATTGAGCATCTCCAACAATGTAGAACAAGCTGTCATGAAACTTTAAACACCATGTTATGAATCACATTTGACTCTTATTTTGCTCGGGGGGGGAAGTACATTTCGTCCGGTGTATCTCTAGAGATAAGCATTGAACTTTCCAGTCTGGTTATCTGATAACTCTTTTTTCTACAGTCATTAATTTAAAATATGAGAATATTAGATGTGTGGAGGAGGAAATTTAAAATAAATGAGAAATCCATGTAATTTGAGACAGAAATAAGAGAAGACCAGACTATGCTTGATTCCATCAAAGACAATTTTCATGGATTGACATTATTTTCCCCTCACTTTACTTTTTCTTTTGACTCTTTCTCTGCATCCAACAATTTTAATCAATGTTAATAAGTGATAATTTGCATATAACAAATGTACACATTTTAAATACACAGTTTGATGAAATTTTTTCCGATTCAGTAGTTTTTTTAATTGAATATGTTTGACATATAACATTATGTTAGTTTAAGGTAAACAACAAGTTAATTTATACTTTTATATATTGCAGTATGACTGCCCTTGTAAACTTAGCTAACACCTCTATCACATCAAATAATTATCAGTTCTTTTTTGTGGTGAGAAAAATTCAGATCTGGTCTCTTAGCATATTTCATGTTTATAATACAGTATTGTTGTCTATAATCACTATGCTGTGCATTAAAGATCCAGGACTTATTCATATTAGTTGCAAGTTTGCCCCTAAGCGACACCTGTGCCATTCCCCCCACTCTCAACCTCTGGTAACCAGCATTCTACTCTCTGATTTTATAAGCTTAGCTTTTTTTTTTTTTAGATTTCACATATAAGTGATATCATATAATATCTGTCTTTCTCTGACTAATTTCACTTAGAATAATGTCCTGAAGGCCCATCTATGTTGTAAATGTCAGGATTTCCTTCTTTTCCCATGCCTGAATAATATTCTATTGTGCCCATTCTTTCATTGACAGGCACTTAGGTTGTTTCTATAGCTTGGCTATTGTAAATAATGCTGCAACAAACATGGAAGTGCATATATGTCTTCAATATTCTGTTTTCATTTCCTTTGTATATATACCCAGAAGTGGAATTGCCGGTGGTCATATGGTAGCTCTATTTTTACATCTTTGAGGAACCACCATACCGTCTTCCATGGTGGTTTCAACAATTTACATTTCCACCAACAGTGTATAATGGTCTCCTTTTCTTCACGTCCTTGCTCTTCTTACCTCTTCTCTTCTTGAGAGTAGTCATTCTAAGACATGTGAGATGATATCACATTGTGGTTTGGGCTTGTATTTCCATGACTGATGATGGTGAACATATTTTCATGTACCCGTTGGCCATTTCGATGTTTCTTTGCAAAAGTGTCTGTTTATTTCCTGTGGTCATTTTTAATTGGAGTTTTCTTGTTGCTGTGGTTGTTATTGAGTTGTATGAGTTTTTAAATATATTTTAGATTTTTAAATCCTTATCAGATATATAATTTGAAAATATTTTCTTCCAAGGTAGGTGGCCTTTCATTTTGTTGATTATTTTGCTGTACAGAAGCTGCAAGTTTGAGGTAGTCTCATTTGCTGATTTTTGTTTTTATTATTTATGCTTTTGACGTCATATAAAAAAAATCGTAGCTTCAACCAATGCCGAGGAACTTCTTCCCTGTTTTGTTCTAGGAGTCTTATGTAGGTATTATGCTTAAGTCTTTGATCTATTACATGAGTGGTGTAAAATAGGGTCCAATTTCATTTTTTTGCATGTTGTTATCCAGTTTTCCCATCACCATTTGTTGAAGAAACTATCCTTTCCCCATTAGGTGTTCTTTACTTCCTTGTCAAATATTAGTTGATTGTATATGCAGGAAGTTAATTCTGGGTTCTCTGTTCTATTTCATTGTTCTGTGTGTCTACTTTTATGTAAGTACCATAATGCTTTGAATGCAATAACTTTGTAGTATAGTTTGAAATCGGGAATTGTAAAGCTTTTGTTTTTTTTATCTTCTTTCTTATGATTATTTTGGCTATTTATGGTCTTTTGTGGTTCCATACATATTTTAGGATTGGTTTTCTGTTTCAATGGAAAATGCCATAGGAATTTTGATAGGGGCTGTGTTAAATCTGTAGATGGGCTGGGATAGTATAGACACATTAACATCAATTCTTTCTATCTATACACACAGACATCTTTCCATTTGTTTGTGTCTTCTGGAATTTCTTTCAACAAATTTTTGTAGTTTTTGTTATATACATCTTGTACTTCCTTAGTTAAATTTATTCCAAAGCATTTAATTGTTTTTGATACTATTGAGAATGGGTTAGTTTTCTTAATATCTTTTTCAAATTGTTAGTGTGAAATTGTTGGTGTAGGGAAATACAACTGATTTCTGTACATTGATCTTATATCCTGCAACTTTATTGAATTTGTTGATTAGTTTCTTTTTTTTTTAATTTTTTTTTAACGTTTTATTTATTTTTGAGACAGGGAGAGACAGAGCATGAACGGGGGAGGGTCAGAGAGAGGGAGACGCAGAATCTGAAACAGGCTCCAGGCTCTGAGCTGTCAGCACAGAGCCCGATGCGGGGCTTGAACTCACGGACCGTGAGATCATGACCTGAGCCAAAGTTGGCCGCTTAACCAACTGAGCCACCCAGGCGCCCCATGTTGATTAGTTTCAAAAGCTTTTTTGGTTGAATCTTCAGGATTTTCTAAATATAAGATTATATCATCTGCAAATAATGACAATTTTACTTCTTAATGAAGTACTTGACTGCCTTTTATTTCTTCATGTTGCCTAATTCCTCTAGCTTGGACTTTCAGTACCTATATTGAATAAGAGTAGTGAGAGTGTACAACTTTGTCTTCTTTCTGATCTTAGAAGAAAAGCTGTCAATTTTTCACCATTGAGTTAGCTGTGGGTTTGTCATATATGGTCTTTATTATGTTCAGGTATATTTCTTCCATACCCAACGTATTGAGGGTTTTTATCATGAAAGGGTGGTGTATTTTGTCAAAGCATTTGTCAAATTCTTTTTCTGTATGTATTCAGATGATTGCGATTTTTTGTTTTTCTTTTTGTTAATGTGATGTATCCCATTTATGGATTTGCATATGTTGAACCATTCTTGCATCCCAGGGATAAATTTGACTTTTTCATGGTGTATAGCCCTTTCAATAGGTTTGAATGCAATACACCAGTATTTTGTTGAGGATTTTCCATCAGCATTCATTAAAAAATATCGGTCTGTGGGTCTTCTTCTAGTAGTATCTCCTTCTGATTTTGGTAATAGGATTTTCTAACCAATAGAATGAGTTTTGAAGAGTTCACTCTTTGATTTTTTTTTGTAAAGTTTGAGAAGGATTGATGTTAGTTTCTCTTTAAATGTTGCATAGAATTCCCAGTGATACCATTAGGTCCAGGACTTTTTATTGTCAGATTTTTTGGTTACAGATTAAATTTGCTCACTAGTTATGCATGTATTCAGATTTTCTATTTATTCATGATTCAGTGCTAGTAGGGTTGTGTTTCTAGGAGTTTGTCCATTTCATCTAAGTTATCCAATTTCTTGGTATACAATTGTTTATTATAACCTTTTATAATCCTTTTATTTCTATAAAATCAGTAGTTATGTCTCTGCTTTTATTTCTGATTATAGTAATTTAAGTCATCTCTCTGTTTTTTTTTAGTCCATCTAAATAAAGTTAATAATGAAGGTAAATAATAACTGTGTTATTACTTTTGAAGACCCACGTTTTGGTTTTTGGATCCAAGCTTTGGTTTTGTTCATTTTCTCTATTGTTTATCTGTTCTTTACTTTGTTTATTTCTGCTCTATATTTTTGATTTCCACTTATCTGCTAGATTTGGGTTTACTTTGTTCTTTTTTCTAGTTCCTTAAGTAGTAAAGTCAGGTTTTTTATTTCAATTTTTTCTTGTTTGTTAATGTAAGTATTTATAGCTATAAATTACCTTCTTACCACAACACACACACACACACACACACACACACACACATGCTTACATACACCTTACCAACACTAGTCACATGAATAACAATGTTTAATTTAATAAAAAAGATGTGAATTTTATAATAAAAGCAGGTGATTTTTAAATGTAGTAATGTATAATAGTTTATGTTCATCTTTGCCTAACTTCAAGGTCAAAAATTTTAAGACCTCTGCAACATTTTATTTTATATATACAATTTTACATTTAAAGTTTTAAATCTATAGGGAATTTACTTAAAAATATAGAAACCAATATTATTTTGCTTCAGATAGATAGCCAATTGTGTCTTTTTATTACTGCATAGAAAATAATACCACAATCTGAGACATCAAAGAAAAAGGAGGAAAATGGAAGTCTACAAATACCAAAATGGTTGAATGAATCATCTGTTGATATGCTATAATGTAAAATGACAGGCACCCATGAACTATGTTGACTTGGGGAAGTTGCAAAACATAAGAATAAAATATCTGGGGCACCTGGATGGATCAGTCAGTAAAGCATCCGAAACTCAATTTTGGCTCAGGTCATGATCTCACAGTTCGTGGGTTCAAGTCCTGCATTAGGCTCTGCGACAGCGTGGATCCTACTTGGGATTCTCTCTCTCTCTGCCCCTCTCCCCACTCTCAAAATAAATAAATAAATTATAAAGAAAGAATAAAATATGTAACATTATCCAATTTTTCTTATATAAGCAATAGCAATTCTCCGATTCCATACTTGTATTTGCATAAGTATTTTATATGATTTTGCAAGTGTCATGAGTATTATTGGATAAATTGAAGTAATGAATGAATACAATTATATATGGTATACTGGTTAAGATCATTAATATTGACGGCTGTGTCAGTGGGGAAGAAAGAAGGAAAACCATGTATAACCTGACTTTATTGGAGTAAATTTGTATGTGTCTGCATGCATGTATTTGTGCATAATGAAATACATGAACTATAGTCATTGAAAACTTATTGTTGTTTATACTATGGAGTGGGATTTTAAGTCACTTCCACTTTCTTTGTATATATTTTTTTGGTATATATATATATTTAGATATTTTTAAAGTTCTTCAATAAATCTACTTATATGATTTTTAAAAACCCACTCTCATTGGGTAAAAGGAAAGTAAAAATATCACTTACTGACTAGATATAGAAATACAAATCTGGTAAACTATTGCAATAGACAATTCTAAAAAGAGACGAGTTTCTTATTTCTTCTATTTCCCTTCATGCACATCAGTAACAACTACTTTACTACTTACAGCCATCAAGAAATCACACAGAATTTTTAATGCCTAATTGATTTTAATTTTAAAACTTTCAAGATGTAGTATCAACAAGTGTATGAACACATTTGAGGTTGTAAGTCAATGTCAAATGAGAAAATGATTGGTTAGAATGATTGACAAAACAACAGCCACATAAATCTCCTTATATATGGTCAGATCTTTTTCTGAACTGCCTATCAGCAAGAGAATTAGAGACAGAGAGAGAGAGAGAGCTCCCTTAGGTACCATATTATTAAATGAGTAGCTTGATTACATTTCCATATATTGTCTCATGTGTTTTTATTGCCTTGGGGTACTGGCATTACTAACGAAACTGATGTAAGTACGTCCTCAGAACCATCATAAGGCAGTATAGAAAGGTACACATGACATCATAAAATTTTCTGCAGTATATATAATTATTTTTTTCATGAAATACCCAATTATACATGGCACAGTGATTAAGAAATTAAGTTTGCCTATGACCTTGTATAATTTATTCTTTGCCTGGTTGGCCCTTTAAGAAACAAGAAAACAACATGTGAAAATAATTGATGGGATACTTTCAGGCACTTCATGGAAAATTTCATATATACCAGGAATAGAGCAAAGACTGGTTATCAATAATTGTAATTGGAGATCCATGGCCTATTTGCACACAGTCGATGAAAATTTATATTTCCAGTGTCCTATGTAATTTGAAAAAAATCAATAATCAGAAATGACTATATATTCCACATTTATGCTAAATTTAAGTAGAATGGCTTAGATGAACTATTAGAGTATAAAATGATGATTCAAATTTCGTAACTATTTTTCAGTAAATAAATTCTGAATGACCCTTCTATTAACAATAACCTTCATTTTGTAAGTATCTCAAGAACATATCTCCCTTAAAAAAATAAAGCAGTTTTATAAAGATGTTTAAAAGCAGCTATAGGGTCTCGTAGGTGGCTCAGTCGGTTGAGCCGCCGACTTCGGCTCAGGTAATGATCTCGCGGTCCGTGAGTTTGAGCCCCGCGTCGGGCTCTGTGCTGACAGCTGAGAGCCTGGAGCCTGTTTCAGATTCTGTGTCTCCTTCTCTCTGACCCTCCCCCGTTCATGCTCTGTCTCTCTCTGTCTCAAAAATAAATAAACGTTAAAAAAATTAAAAAAAAATAAAAGCAACTATAAAATTAGGAAGTAATAGCTTCTCCTGACTGATAATGGTTTTCAGTTTATACATGATGGTGCATACTAATATTAGTTTCAGATATATTTAACACAATTTATATCAAAATCTTAGGAAAGAGAAAATTGGCTCTTATAAGATAATCATAATATAAATAAATTGAATAATTAATAACATATATGTAAAATAAATCTATTATTTTATTAAATCAGGAAAATAAACAATTACTAAAGTTATTAAGCATATTAATATATAAGCAATTATAATTGATCTTAGCACCATTAGGGTTTAGGTGCTATTCACCACCCCAATTTGTAGATGAAGAGGTAATTATCCAAAATCACACAGTTAAAATTCAAACCTAGGTTCAGTATGACAGGAAAGTTTATTCTTTTACACCATGCTGCACTATTTTTTCTTCAATGTTTATTTTTGAGAGAGAGAGAGAAAGAGAGCACACAGGTTAGAGAGAGAAGACAGAGGATCCAACGAGGGCTCTGTGCTGACAGCAGAGAGCCTGGTGCGGGGCTCAAACTCAGGAACCGGGAGATCATGACCTGAGCCCAAGTAGGATGCTTAACTGACTGATCCACCCAGGTGTCCCATTCTTAGGAGGTTCCTAATGACAAAATAAACAAGTCAAATTGTTGCATAATATATCTCCCTCTGGAATACTCACAATAACCATTAACATATTAGTGTTCCAAGAAGTCCTTGGACAAATTTGGTTCAATCCAGTGTTTCCCATACCCAAGTTGAATACAGCACGACCTCCTTCTCTTTCACACAATGGGGATTTAATAAGTATAATGCAAAGATTTCCAGCAAAAATAATTTTATGCACTAGTCATATTTGTTTATCATCATAAGTAACATAAATGACTAATAGCTGAGTGAATAATGATTTGTCTTCCACACCTTTGTTTACCTTGGACAAAAATGCCACATTTTTTTCATTCTAAATTATAGGACTAGATATTATTGGTGGAAAGTTTTTAATAAGTCTTAGTCATATCGTCAGTGGTGGTCTTCTCAAGTACTGAATTGGAAAATGCATTTGTATATGTATTTGTCAATTGATATTCAAAGCAAATTTAACAATTATCTTTGAAATTTAAGCTTTTAAACTTTCTGCCTTACTTTAAGTACTCATTAGAATGTGGGGAGTTGAAAAAATAAGAAAATCTCTGATGTGCTCTCATGTTTATTTATTTTTTATGTCTTAATAAATGGTACTGAGTCCTACTGTGGAATTAGGACATGCTGAAATGTTTTCTGACGACTAATACTGATAGACACATTTGCCTCCTTACTGTCTAGCAACAGGTTCTGCAGCCCACATAGCTCCTTATGAAAGTGGTTTTACCTCTGAAATTAATTTAGAGGCAGAACTTTGATATTAGAATTTTATCAACAGTGCAACTTGTTTTTGAGGCTTGGTGAATAGTAACATTTTTTTTTTAACCAGTGAATGGTTTTCTTTTCATTTTAAATTCTTGTTGTTAAAAAAAAATTGTTAATGTCTTCTAAACTTCTTCATTAGACACGCATGTCTGTATGAAAAGGAGCTATTGCACAGTTATGTTTATCAAGAAAATGTGAAAGAGAGAAGCATTGGTGATCACTGCCTGATTTTTCCCCCCTACATTGTGTAGAAGAAATACTGCTTCAAGTTAGCTTTTTCATTTGCACACTTTTCTCTATTTTCTCTATCTTCATAAGCCTTTTAAAACCACTCTCTGATCTATAATGGCAGTTGTAAAGAACACTTATCTGATGTGGACTTAGCATTCAAATCCTTACAAGGTCATTGTTGTTAGGGAATAAGATAAAACTGAACCAATGTGAACAGTTTTTTGTTTTTTTTTTTCTATAGAATCAGTGATGTATTTTCCTTAATCTGTTCATCACCTCTCTTCCAATATTGTACATGACAAAGGGTGGTATCTTCCGTTGCGCTGGTCAGAGAGAAGGTGTGCAGCTCTCACTGGTAGAAAACGTAAGTCTGTCCCTACTGGTGCCCCCAGCCACTGTCGCCTGAGCTATCCAGTCATAATTATGCTTCTGTGAACTAGCAGGTGTTTTCAGCTTCTAATTCCTAACTAGATCTAAATTCACTTCAACAATTCCACTACCAAATGTGCTAATTTAATGTCATCCTCTGTCATAAAAACATCCAAGACATTCCTTTGTTAACTTTATGATCGTTGAATAAATTTTTAAAATATATTTTGTCAACATCTAACTTAAAGGCATAGTCAATATAATTCGCCCAAAAAATCTTATACTGTGAAAATATTCTTCTTTCCTATTCTTTAAGACTTCAACAAATTTGATGAGCCAGTATTTATGGAACACCTAATTTTACCCCGACTTGGCTGATCACAGGAGCTCAGGTCATTCTGGTGAAGACAGGAAAGTGAAACAAAGTTTAAAATGAAAGCTGATAGGTCATAATAAAAGTATAAAAAAGTGTAGAAAAATGTTGACTCTACACAGGAATGGGTCAAAACAAGGACGAAGAGGTTTTCAAAATACGATAATACTTTAGCACAGTGTTGAAGGATAATTCTTATTTTTAGGGGGAAGGGTGGAGGCAGGGGGAGCCAGGATTTTCCGCTGAGGTGAATATTCCAGGCTCAAAGAGACAGAAATAGTTGTTAGCTGGATGTTGTTAGATCATAGAGGGACAGAGAAGCAAAGAGATTACACTAGAGAGGTGAGCTGGGGCAAGAACATGGACATATTGAAGAATTTGAGATTTTTATTTTGGAAAACAATATTTTTTTCATCAATAGAGAACATGAGAAAAGGTCATTCCAAGGGTCATGAGGAATTACCTGGAACCAGTACAACACAGGAAACGGTGCAAGCATCAACTGCAGGTACAAGAACAGAAGTCACATTAGCATTTACTCTTTGCTCTCAGGAATTAACCCTGGGCCATCAGATTTTTCCATTTTATTTGTTTTGTCTGTGTTTTGTTTGTTTGTTTGTTTGTTTTTGAAAGAAAAAACCACACTGTAACAGCAGAGCCATTCCCAGAGTACCTGAATGATAGCACTCCCTTTACAGATTCTCAGTATGTGATTATGCCACGTCAATGATGCATGGCAAGAAATTTTCTTCATAACACCTTCCATGTATTGAGTACTAGCCAGCAGCTAGAACCTCCTGCAAGAGCTTTTATTATGTCAGTGAATTTGAAAAGATATGATATGAATTCTGAAAAAAGAGATATGAATTCTTAAAAGATATGAGAAGGCAGATATTATGATTATCTATGCTTTACAGATGAGGAAACTGAAGCCTAAAAGTAAGGATTAAATAACTTGTTCACATTCACAAACTAGTAAGTACATAAATGTGTCAGGATTTAATAGGTCGGCTTTTAACCACTATACATGCTACTTTCCAAATATTCTATTCCACGTATAGACTTGGTTAAAATCACAGACACTGGTTCCTTTCAAACTGTGAGGCGGGGACATTCTTTTCCACCTTTGCAAAAACAACTTGTTCACTTTTCATGGCTCAAATCAAGAGCCATCTCTCCTAGGAAGTTTCTTTGACACTGCGTTCTAGAAATCACAATTAATGTCTACTTTATTTCTAGATCACAGTGCTTTTCTTTATTTAATTATGTTTATTTGCTTTGTTGTTCATTGCATGATGATGTTACTTATTTATTAAATAGCCTTTTTCAGCCACTTTTATACATGTGTTACTATGGTAGGTTCTAGCATTTGTGGAAGAACTACAATTAGCACTAAATGGAATGTTGGTCTTTTTCTCCCATGAAAATGTGAGTCCCATATTTTACTTTATAATCCTTTAAGTAAGAGAAAATTTTGCATGGTAATAAATGTGTATATAACAAATTTTATTGAATAAATAAGTCATTAAAATCTCTTACCCAATGACCTGGTGAAGGAGGATAACCTTAAGATGGCCTTACATAGACTTGTAATAGGGTGGTGCTGCATCCCCCTCCCAGACTTTTATAGGAGAAACACACAGCAGAGAATTGTAACTACTTGGCTATGTCAACATTCTTGTAAAACAGTAATTTGTTTCTTAATTCAATTCCTATTTTATCGATAATATGTACAGGCCTGCAGTCTGTACATAGTTCTTCAGTTCCCTTTCATGTGATGGTGAATAATGAGTTACTATCTTGTATCAAAACCATGTCCAACAGAAATTTTAAAGCAGGCCCAGGCGTATATGCTCTACAGTTTCCAACCATTGCATCATACTACTATGAGACTATTTAAATTGCTGGAATTTAATATAAAATTTTAGTAGGTCTTGTCTCCTCAAGAAAGCTTGAAGAATATAGAGGAACAACACACATAGGGTTTGTCTTATTTCTAGTTCCCCACAGGGAAAGTTACCTGGTTAATTTTTCTAACGTGTAAAATCACCACGTTAACTCTACTTGTATGTTGACTCTCAAAGACTAATAGCTTGGAATAATAATCAGATGAGGAGAGTAATTTATCTGACTTAACAATTTTCAATAGTTGGTGAATCAGTCTTGCGAACATGGTGGGGTGAGGAGAAAGAGGTGAACAACTTTATGCTAGTGAAAAGTTTGTCACAGCTGCATTAAAGATTAGGACTATTAATAAAAGAAGTATAAAAATGCCAAGCAGTTTGAAGTCCCAGCTGTTACAAATACCAAATACCCGTGATCTATCCACTGCATGCAATTCATCACATTCTTCTAGTTAAAGAAGACTAGTCGGTCATAAAGATGCCAACTTTCTCTTTCTACTAGGTGTGCTAGGTAAAACAAGAATAGCATCTGGACTTTTATGGTGAAATCAATCTGAAGGAAATAAGGAAGAAAGGAAGTTTGATGCATTGGGATAAAGGATCATAGTCAATGGCTTCATCACAAACAAAAGGAAAAAATATAAGTACACTAAGGTGATCATGACTATTATTCATTCATCATGAATTTTAAGCAACTACAATATTATCAAATACTCTGATAAGTCTTGTGATATATAATAAAATAAGACATGGTCATGAAATAATGGAGTGCTTTTATTAGAAGAGAGGTAATATTAATGACTGGGAGTCAGAGCTGAAAGGAATAAATTTTAATCTTCCATTAAATTTTTAAGTCACCATATGTGAGACTTAGATGAGTAGTTACTTGTATATCTTTCAGGAAATATTCCTAGTGTGTTATTCATCCACTTGTTATGCATTTTAAGCATCTTTAATATTACTGAAAAATACTGTGATGGGTTTTGTTGATATATAAATTGTAAAAGTTTGAAGGAAGTAGTGAATTATTTACACTGGAAGAGATGTAAAAAATTCAAGAAGTAGGGCATTTCAGCTCA
The DNA here is from genome assembly GCF_018350195.1 of Panthera tigris. Classification (NCBI taxonomy): domain Eukaryota; kingdom Metazoa; phylum Chordata; class Mammalia; order Carnivora; family Felidae; genus Panthera; species Panthera tigris. The sequence goes on along the minus strand of NC_056663.1, from coordinate 176,103,054 downwards.
GCCTTGAAAGATGAGCCTTGAAAGTTCAAGCCGTGTTCAGTGTGATGGAATCAGAGGCTATATGAATGAAAGTAGCTGTAGATGATATTGGAAAAGAAGTCTGGGCCCAAATCATGGAAGGCTTTGTATGACATGGAAATAATTTTGAACTTAATTCTGTAGATAAAAGTAAGCCTAATAAGATTTTCTTGAAATCAATGTAATATTTATTATGTACTTTCTGTGGACCAAGGCAGATAAGATTAACAAATAAATATAAGGACAGATACCATTGCAAATTATAATAGCCTCAGGAAATTGGTTGTGGTACTATGGGATGCTGTCCTAAATTTCTGTACAAATATGGCAGGCAAGTCTTTCATAGACCTGAATACAACCAAACAAAATACCATGACCTGTTACAGTGGTTGGAAAGCTTTTACATATAAGGGGTCAGTTAGTGTGTATTTTAAGCTTTGAGAACCACAAGTCCTCTTAGTTACTACTCTTGTTATTATAGTGCAAAACAACTGTAGTCAATATGTAAATGAACGGGTGAGGTTTGTGTCAATAAGATTTATTAACAAAACAATCAAAAGGTCTTATTTGTCCTGTAGGTCATAATCTTCTGATACATGATTTAGTCCAATGAGATAATCCTCTGGAATTTTTCTTCACCAGATGCTACACAAAGGCCAACACAGTGTCCATATATTTCAGGAAGTCCCCAGGATCACTCTCACTTCTGAAACTACTGCAAGTTTGGGGGTTCCGAAGACCACCCTCTGGTTCAAAAGCTCACTAATAGGATAAACAGAACTCACTGGAAGCTATTCTACTCACATTTACATTTTTTTTACAGCAAAATGATGTAGACTTACATCAACTCATAAAAGAGGCAGAGTCCAGAAAAGTCCCAAGTATGAAACTTCCTGTTATTCCCAGTAGAATCATAGAGAGCACCAACTCTTCCCAGACTTGATGTTTGATAACATGCATAGGGTATCCCCAATACTTTTAGGAAAGCTCATCTGAATCTTAATACCCAGAGTTTTTACTGGGGTAAGTTAACATAGACATGATTGACTAGTCATATAGCTGATTTTCGTTTCCAGGCCTTCCAGAGGTTGAGCTGATATTATAGTCCTCAAATAAATCACATTGCTGACATAAATTAGCTGCCCATGAGCGAAGTCCCCTAAGTAAATAAAGATACTTTTTATCAGGTAGGATGTTTCAAGAGTTTAGAGATCACTTTCCAGGAGTTGAGAGAATAGGACAGACCTCTCCTTGGACAAGGTTATTTCTTTACTATGGATTACCTTTATTAGCTTCCTAGGGTTACCATAACAAAGTGGTACCATAAATTGGGTGGCTTAGAACAACAGAAATTTATTTTTATATAGTTCTGGAGGCCAGTTCTGGAGTCTGAGATCATGATGTTGGCAGGGCCATTCTCCCTCTGAAGATACTATGGGAGGCCTGGTTACATGTCTCTTTCCTAGATTCTAGCAGCCTCAAGCACCCTCTGGTTTGTAGATGGCTGTGTTCCCCCAGGGTCTCCTCATTTCATTTTCCCTATGTTCATGTCGCTGTGTCCAAATTTGCCCTGTATAAGAACACCAGGCATGTTGGGCTAAGGCCCACCCTGATGACTTCATTTTATCTTGGTAGGCTCTATAAAGACCTTATTTTCAAATAAAATTATACATGGAGGTATTGGGTATAGGGATGTCAACATATCTTTTTGAGAGAACACAATTCAATCCACAACAACCTCATAGGTTTTTTGTCAGGATTACATGAATTAGTACACATAGAATGCAGAGCAGAATACCTGGCAAATAGAAAGTAATTTATAATTGAAATCTTAATATTATAACAAATCCAAGAGTACTTATGGCCTTATATGCTGGTTTGTCAGAGAACTGAGCAGAACACAGATGAGGATAATAGTCTTTGGTATTGGTGTACCTAGCCATTGAGCAGAAAGTCATGATTGATGAAGTAAATTATAAGTGCTTTAATCTTTGAACATAGTATAAGTGTCCTGGAAATCTGTGGATAGTAATAAGGACAAGGACAGTATATCACAGATGGCAGTGACTTAAAAAAAAAAAAAAAGCCAGGGTGTTTTTACTGGGCTCTTACTTATTCAGTTCTATGAATATCTATCCCATTTTGTTGCAGTGCTATATTGTTTGTTTACTCAGGATAAACTGCATCTTCATAAGCATCAGGAACCAGGTCTATCTGAGCAAGTGAGGTACCCCCAGTGCCTGGCACATGGTTGTCACTCAATCTTGTTTTTTGAGTGACTGTTTGAATAAATGATAGTCACCAAGCCAGGGATATGACAGACAACAAAAACGTTAAAAGGTAGTAAATGCTGTAGAAAAAAAGTGTTAAACTGTATAAAGTCAAAACAGGCTTTAGTAACACATGGAGATAGGCAGATCTTTTGTAGAAAACGTCAGAAAATTGTGAGACATACAAAGAAAAATAATTTTGTCTGTCAGCCAGGTCAAGTTTCAAAATTTTCATGGATGCTGAAATTTAAAAGAGAAAACTTAAAGAATTTTCTCATATGTATGCAACTAGTTGTAGTTCCTAGGATTCTCTGCTTAATTTCAGACAAAAAAAATTATAAATGAGAAAAATGCATGCCCAAATAATTTATTTTTGTTTTGCGGTATCTACCTCCTATTTAATCTTGACCATATGCTTTGTTTACATGGATCATAGTCATCATTTTGATTAAGTAGCTTGGAGCAAGCTTTTCCCACTAACAATTGTCTTTCAGCCTATAATTTTAAATCAAGATTGCTAAAACAAGTTATTCAATATTTATTAAGTGTTGATTATTTGCAAACCAATATACTAAGATATTTGTGAGATTATCAGAGGGAAATATAACTAATCCTCCACTTAAAGAAATTTAAATACAGTTATAAATATAAAATATACCCAAAACAATTTGGTCACTGTTAATCTAGACAGAATGAACTAGAAAGCAATCATATACTTTGAATGTGTTCCAATGTGCCTGAAGACCTTCCTCTACCATCACGAATGATACAAGGCAAACTTTCAAAACCTAAGTTTGAGAGCCTACAAGCCCTGGCATCTCTGTCTCAGTCTGTGATTACCCACTGGATATTTGAAAAATGAAATAATGGTTCTATAGAAAAAAAGCAATATGCAAATGATAAAGTCAGATGAGGAGGGTTTCAAGAAGAAAACAACACAAGAACGAGTTTAGCAGGCTGTAAAGGGACACACAATTTTTGGTGAAGGTAATTCATTGATATTCAGCATTATTTTCTTACCTAAAAATAGAGGAGTCTGATTACATACTGTCCCAAGCAAGTCTTCAAAGTCAAACTGGGGCGTATATAACGCCGCGAATACTTAGAGTCTCTCTAGGAGATACACAAGCATATATAATTTTGAGGAAATCGTTTTCAGATACCAACTTCCTACCTCAAAAACCTGGGGTCTCTTGGCTCTCTTTTCCAATATTTCTTTTTACAATCGCCTGTCTGCTCTCATTTCACAACACTAAGGCAAATTTTCCATATTGAATCCCATTACAGAGCCATCCTAGCGATGGAAAAGCCTTGAAGAATGAAGAAAAAAAGCACAATTTGAGAGTGTCTTGCATATGATTGAAGGTCTAGGAAGAGCAAACAAGACATATAGCAGGGGTCAGAGCCTTATTTCACCCCAAAAATTAACTCAGCAAATTTCCCCATCAAACTTCTGTAATATTCTATTATAAAAATTCATTCAGAAGATGTGAGATGGTTGTCATGGGAGCATGCATTAATAGGTTCTTTAGAAATAAAAAAAATCAAAGTCAGACTTTTTTTTTCTGATATGGCTGATTGACCTTAAGAATTGATTTTTCTAATGAGGTTAGAGTGGTCACTGTTTATAAAAAGAATTAGTTTACTTGTAGTCCTGAGATGTGATAAAAATATATTTAAAACAAATAAAAATGTACATTATGCTTTTTGCAAATATCTAAATTTATGATAAAAATTTAGTTCCCACTTAAAATGTGCTATGATTGTATATTTTCCCAGAGTTATTTCAAGAGGTCCAAACAAATGCAAAAAATGTTTGAGAACCACAACATCCTGCTTCTTCTCATAATAATGAAACTGCTATTGTGTTAAGCAGAGAAGGAATGGATACAAACATACTATAACGTCTTTTACGTTGAAAAAAGGGGACAGACATGCGGCAAACATTTGAACCCTAAGCCTGCTTTGTCTTTCTCAAGGCATGTGATCTTTTTCAAGTTTCGGAACCACAGTGAAATATATTCATTTCCTAGGTATCTTTATGTTTTATATATTCTGTTTTTCCCTAACCAAAAGATTAAAACTAGCTTTTGAGGTGAGCATCCCCAGCAAACACAGGCAGACAGCTGTTGTACATTGACAGTGTTCACTCATTGATGTGGGCTTAGAATAACAGTGATTATATAAAATTTATTTTTGAAAGATCTTGAACTCTGCCATGCAGGCTGTGTTAATAATAAAGCTGTAGCTACGGAGGCGAACTCATCTAACTTATATGAGAGCCTTAATGTAAACAGCATACCAAGAGAGATGCACAGACATGCAAATATTTGCGGGAGAATTTATTACATTCTCTATGGGAAAACAGATTAAAGTAGAGGAAAATGTACCTAAGCCTTTCAACAGTGAAAAATATTAACTAAAAAACAAAGCTGTCAAAAACCATATTCCCAAGAACTTGGAGGATGATTTCAGGTTCCCAGAGCTGCAAAGTGAATCAAATAAATTTCATTTTGTTATTTAGGTGCTGAGAGTGAAGTCCTTCTAGAAGAGCAGGAAGTATTTCCTTCCCTTCGTAAATGTTACCTTCGTTTATATTTATTTGAAGCAGCTGTTGGGAAACAATGAAATTTGGAGCCTAGTTGAAGATAATAGATGTTATTAACCACAAATTTATTTGCATATACTAGCCTAACAGACCCACAAGGGAAATTAGTGAACTAGAAAAGCTTGAACAAAAGAGTGTGTGTAGACACTTGGCTTTGAGATAGTTCATTTCTAGGTATGATACTTAGCTTTGTCATTATTAACTTTCTTGCTAATATAATGATCCAATTTAATTTCGAACCGTCAAGTTAGATGGATAATTGAACTGAGCTGGTTACTCCTCTCATTTCTCTGGAAGACAGTCTTCTGCTTGTGGTGATGAATTCAGCTATGTTCTTTTTTTTTTTTTTTTAAATTCACATTTTCATGTAACATTCAACTCTCAAACATGTCCGTACTGCTTTGATCATTCCAAGACAATAGACAATATTTCAATGCCTAAGTAAAACAGATTTAATTGCTAAACAAGATTTCAAGGAACTGAACTTCATTTTAATCACAAACAAGCTGCAAGGCAATTTTCAATTACAGCAAGCTTTTTATTTTTCTCCAGCTGTGAGTCCCTGCTGATTCCTGAAATTACACGTAAGTTGTCCCAGATTTTGAAGTGGTCTACCTACTGAGGTTTTTCTTTTGTCAGTTGATGAAGTATCTGTGATTAGAACCTAAATAAATTGGCATTTATAAGATGCATTACTCCACCCTGTATATTTCAGGACATGATGATTGAGCTTGAAGAAGGTCTGAGATATCCCCTAGTGACAACAGTGTTCCTAATTAGGCTTCTGGTGTTGCCAGTGCTCACCTCTTCCTCGGGAACATCAAAAGATAATGTGGGAACTAAGCCCTAGAAAAAGTAATCTGTTGGGTATTAAACAATCAGGTCAATAATGCATTGTATTTTCAAAGTTCTACAAAGTTCCAGTTTTTAAGGAAGTTTGCCATGTGAGGCCCAGTTTGTATCACCTAATAATAGTCTTACTATAAAGACTGAGGATAGAGGAGGTGGAGACAGATGCCTTAACTTTGGAGGGTTCAAAGAAAATCTGGCTCTAAAGAGAAATCAAAAATAGTCCCCTTTAAAGATACAAGGGGTAATGCTAATGGAACACAGGAAAGAAAATTAAAAAAAAAAGTTTTATTTCAACTTGCAGGACTGATTTATTTTTCTTACTAACCTAATTCATATTTTTCTGTGGTTTCTTTTTGTTACTTTATTTATTCACTAATTATTCATTAAATACATAATTGGCAACTCTTGTAAGAAAATATCTTCTTACTTTTGGTAAGTACTGATCCACAAAAGCATACTTATGGAGATCTAAAGGGATCTCTATAGAAGGGGAGAAGATCAAGAATTCCTAAACAAGGCAAAACATACCAAAGATTTCAAGTGGAAACAGGATAATGTTATTAGATCACTCTGAGTTAAATTTCTATATTTATAAACATATATTGGGTGGGGGAACAGCTTATCCTAGGAATGAGGGAATAGCAAAAGGCATGAAAGAAAAAGAAAACAGCACCTGGGTTCCAGGATTATTAAGTAATAACTTTTGAATTCATTTTAGAATGAGGATAGTTTGATGTACAGTTGTGAAAGACTTTTTATTTTTTCTTAGCAATGAAAGCCACTGGAAAGGCTTAGCGAGAGCACTGCACTAACAAAAAAAAAAAAAAAAGTTTGAGAAAATTAATGTGGATACAGTATGTGTATCTATTATAGGAGCTAGAAAATGGGAGAAAGGAAGTCACCTGAAGGAAATTTTGCTAACATTCAGAGTAAAATTTCAAAGTGTATATTTATGGGGCACCTAGGTGGCTCCATCAGTTAAACGTCAGACTTCTGCCCAGGTCAGACTACGGCTCAAGTCATGAATGATCTCCCAGTTTGTGAGTTCCAGGGCCACATGTGGTGCTCTGTGCTGACAGCTCAGAGCCTGGAATCTGTTTCGGGTTCTGTGTCTCCCTCTCTCTCTTCCCCTCCCGCACTCACACTCTGTCTGTCTCTGCCTCTCTTTCGAAAATAAACATAAAAATTTTAAAAATAAATAAATACATATTTATTTTTGAGAGGAGGTGGGGAGGCGCAGAGAGAGAGAGGGAGAAAGAGGATCCAAAGCAGGCTCTGCACTGAGAGCAGAGAGCCCCATGCAGAGCTTGAACTCAGTAGCCATGAGATCGCAACCGGAGCGAAAGTCAAACGCATAACCGACTGAGCCAGCCAGGCACCCCAGATTCAGAGTAATTTAATGGCTGAGGTGGGCATTGACTTTAAGACTCATGGCTGCTGTAATGTGTGTGAGACGTGAGGATAAAGGTTGCAAATTGGAAAGTGTGTAAAGAAAAAATGAACTGGAAAGATATGTTGATGGGTTGGAAAACAAGGGAAATTAAATGAAATTAAATATTAAATTAGATATGGCATTGGCTTAAATTTAAAACTGCAAAAGCCTTAATTATTTTGTTTGAAATAAACTGTTTTGACTGAAGGTTATGAATTTGATGATTAACAAAAATATACAAAAATACATATAACATCTGTGATCTTTCATATGTCATGAATTTGGAGATGCAACAACCAGTAACTATTTTTCCAATAACTTCACTTTCTCTGTCAAGTTTCCCTACTTATTTACACACCATCACCACCACCACCAAAAACAACTTAAGAGCTACCTGCATCAGAACACTAATAGCAAGATTATTTGAAGATTTACCTGTTCTAAAGAAGATTTCTTAACAGTGAAGCCAGCTCAACTAACTTTGCAGAAATGCTTCACATGACTGTGAATTTTAATTTTAGCCAATTCTCTGGTCTTCAAAATGACCCTGCATCATGTTGCACGATTGCTGTTTAGTTTAACTTCATTCTAATTTCCAGTTGACTCTAAATCTTTTTCCTTTTAAATCAAGAATTAGTGACATATGATGTCATATCTCACTATTGAATGTATGTTACCGAATCATTTCTAACTTCATTTGATAATCTCATTGGGTGGTCAAATTATATAAGAAATTACACTTTTAAAAATGAATAAATGAATGGAATATATACTTATATATGTATATGATAAATGAATATACTTATATTGTATAAATATATGTATTTATATAAATTCCATGTATTCATATATATATATGGATTTAAGCATACAACTATATTACAAATATGTGTGCGTATGTTTGCACTGAAAATCAATATAGGATGGCATAGTAAAGAGTGCCTTAAGAAACTAAAAAAAAAAATCACTCATCACTTAGCATACATTTGAATGTTTCAGTTTAATAGAACATCTATGACAAAGCACCTTTTTTCCATATAACCCTAGTTATTTTCTCACTGTCTCCCTGATCTTTTCAAGTAATCTCAGTTACTATGAATTAATTCAGCTCACAGGCAACTTTAAGCTGCATGTAAAACCTAATAATTAATAAATTGTGGTTTGTAAAATAGTGCTCATGGATATTTTATTTTAAAAAAACATTGCCCTTTGACATTACTTCATGATTTTCATTTCTTTATTTTATGCTAAATATCACTAAGTGTTCAATATATATTCCACTTCACTCAGATAGAAATAATGTAAAACTTTAATAGAATAAATGTATTTTAACTAAAGTGCAGGGATTTTTGTTCAAGATGTTTTCTTCTTTCATTAATTTCTGCTCTCTCTGAACCTATCAATTAAGTATCTTACATTTGTGTAATATATATATAGAACAGTTAAACTTTGTGTGTCTATGGTAGATATGAAATTAACCTCACAAGAAATAGCTTTGCCTTGAAATGAATATCAATATACTTTATTTTACAAGATCATATTTCACTGATGGATTTATTATGTTAGTGAATATTTTAGTAGCTAATTGTAGTTATAAGTAGTTATAAGTTCCAGTACTTTTAGTAGTAAAAAACTCTCCTATTAGAGACAGGGTGAATAATGAATCACCTAATTTGTGAATTAACTTCCACTAAATCATAGTGCTTTGTACTCAGTAAATAGTAGGTTTTAGGTATTTTATTATTCATATCAGAAAAGTAAAAGGTAAAAAAAGAGAAAACAACTATGATGTCATAATGAAGATATCATTATCATGGGTTCTATGTTTTCAATAGGCAAATATAAAGAAATAATGTTAATGTTTTGAATGGAGGTTTGCTATGTCAGTCAATTTTCAGGGTTGTATGCAAGAAAAATTAACCCTGATTAGCTTAAGAAGAGAATGAACTTGTTGGAAAGACAAGAGCAAGTTTGAAGATTCACAAACTTCAAAAATAGTCAAGAGCTAAGGGAAAGTGGCCTGCAACCAAAAAAAAAAAAAAAAAAAAAAGAGGTCAACTCAAAGTTACTGTTAGGCCCTTGCCTACAGTGCAGATATTAATTTTTCTCCACTTTATTCCAAACACAATCTTTCTACAAGGGCCATGCAATTTTTCTGTCCTTCCTGAGTATTTGAATCACTGCCTCTAGATTCATAATACCTCACAGGAACATCCTATTGGTCACTCCTAGAACATATCCCTGTGACCAGGCTAACCAGGGAAAGGAAATATTTACTATCTTCCTTTTGAGAAATGCGGTCCAGAAGAACACCATATCTGAAAAGTTATACCTACGTAGCATACAAGGATGTTATATAATGGGACACTGATGAGTGCGAAGAAGATGAACATAATTAAGAAAACAGGAAAGACTTACCACTTCAGCTCTTAACCAGAGTGTTATTAAAAGGGTATGAAAAGACTTCTGGTTTCAGCTCCAAAGTGTGAAATGTGTAGTAGTCATCAGTCCCATCTTTACGATAAGTGCTGAACAAAATCAAAATCGATGACCTTCTCTAAGACATCAGAGAAAAAGTCACAGGGCAAAATGTCACCCTGAAATCTGTAGAGAGATGTGAATCCAGAGAGTCACAGATGAGATCTGCTTACCAGAAGAAGCCTCTAGAGCCATAAATTGGTATGGACAATTAAATGGCAATCTGGATGAATTGCTGGAGGCAGAATGTGGACCAACAGAAGACTGGGAAACTTCTGGGGCTCAAGTTTCAGAGGACCTCCCACACTTCTGCAGGTTTTACATCCAGAAACCTCACCAAGTCCTGAGAGTGAGGAGCCAAGAAAGATCAAGTCTTGGGATCACAGGGGAAAGGTAGAGTAATAGCTGTCAAGTAAATTCAGAACATTTTCCAAAACAAAGGCCCACTCTCATGCCTGGGCGGCTCAGTCGATTGAGTGTCCGATTTTGGCACAGGTCCGATCTCACATTTCATGAGTTCCAGCCCTGCCTCAGGCTCTGTGCTGACAGCTTGGAACCTGAAGCCTGCTTTGGATTTTGCCCCTCCCCCGCTTGCGCTCTGTCTCTCCCTTTCAAAAGAGAATAAACATTAAACAACAAAAACAACAAAGACCCACTCTCCAGAAACATGTTACTGGAGCTTATCCCACCTGAGGGAAAGCCATTTTTCATACTCTAGCCCTAACTAGTTTTTCTACCTCATCTAAGCAGATGAGGGGGAGAAAGGAGGTTAAAATACCATTGTGCAGTTCACATCTCAGGGACCCAGACTCACTAACTAAAATACATACTCACATTTAATGGCAAGATTAGAGGAAGTTTCAATTTCTTCAAACTTTAACAATGAGACAACAGGGCTCTGGTACAATAGCTGGAAATACAACAGAAATAGCAGCAAGGTGCAAAAATCTCTCAGTGGAGTAGTGCATAGAGAAGCACAAAGTCAACATAAACAAGGACACTAGAGGAAATTGAAACTTCTGTCACCTATAGCTACAGCAAACAGTAAACACAGTGGAAATCTTCTTCATATCAATATAAAACCTCACAGTAAATGCCTATTTACCTCTAGTGATATTGCAACTTATAATAAGAAAGATATAGATATAGATATAGATATAGATATAGATATAGATATAGATATAGATATAGACATTTGGTCATTGATTGCCTTCATTTCTGACACAGAGCTCCTAAAACACTTGGAGTTTCCCAAGTAATAAAAACAATGACAGATCTTGTTTTCTTTACACACACACACACACACACACACACACACACACACACGGTCATCAAATAGCTCCAGAAGAAAGCCCCTCAGAATGGGGGCTGATTCCTCCAGAATTCAATCAAGTTCACCCTGTAACCTCAGTGGAGGGGAGAACGGTTAGAGGTTGAATCAATCACCAACCACTAATGAATTAATCAAGCATGCTTAGCAATGAAGCCTCCTTAAAATTCCAAAAGGAAAGCTTCAGAGAGCTTCTGGGTTGATGAACATGTGGAAATGAGGAGAGGGTGGCATGCCAGAAAAGGATATGGGAGTTGAATGCTTCTCACTCCATAACTTGCCCTAGGTATCTCTTCATATGGCTCATCTTTTGAATCCTCTAAAATCTTTTGTAATACACCAAGGATCCAGTAAGTAATAAGTAAATTGTTTTCCGGAGTTCTACTAGCCACTGTACAAATTAATCAAGTCCAAGGAGGGGGTTGTGGGAAACTCTGGTCAGTCTGAAGCATAGATTACCATCTGCATTCTGTATTCGTGATTGGCTTCTGCAGTGTGGGGTTGGGAACAGGGAGTGCTGTGGGACTGACACTATTCCAGATAGTGTCATAATTAAGTAAATTGGAGGGCATCCCTGTGATGTTGCAGAATTGTTTGGTATTTAGAAAACTTGGGCATCTGGTGTCAGAAGTGTGGTACCATAGTATCAAAAGTAGGTGAGACACAGAGGAGCACAGTTTTCCTTTAGTTCTCCATTCCCATCGTCTAATACATCATGGGTGATTTTCAACAAAAAATTGTAAGTAATGCTAAAAAGCAAGGAAGAAAAATAGAGTTTGAAGAAGCAAAGTAAGTATCAGAAATAGATTAACATATGAGAGATTGTGGAATTATCAGATAGGATTTTAAAACAACTATGATCTATGCTAACAGGATCTAAAGGAAAAAATGGCAATGTGCGAGAACAAACTGGCGACGTAAGCAAAGAGCTAGAGATTCTGAGTGAAAATTCAAAAGAAAATGAGATAACTAAAAAAAAAAAATACCTCAACAGAAATGAAGAATGCTTTTGATAAGTATATCAGTAGACTGGACATAGAGAAGGAAAGAATCAAGGAGCCTAAAGATAAATCAATAGAAACTCCCTCAAACTAAAATGCCAAGAGAGAAAAATAAAAATAATACTAAAAAGAATATCCAGGAACTATGGAACAATTTTAAAAAGGGTAACAAACATGTAAGAGAGGGTAGCTTTCTTTTCAACACTGCATCCTTATTGCTTTAGTGAACAGAATACCCACTGCATCATCCCATCAAAAAGAGTAGTTGGATGGGTTTTGTTAGTATATTTATTCTAATAACCCTACTTATCTGATTCTTATGATTCTTTCTTCTACCATCTGCTATGCATTTCTGGCTTATCAATTTTACTGTGGAAATTTGTTTCTCCAAGATTTCAAAAGTCCTCTTAGCAGGATGTTAGTATCACTCCCCAAACCCTTGTTGGGGTGTTAAATCCTGTGTGATAAGAGAGTGCTGCCATATAAAGAATTTATCCAATTTTATACTATTTCCCAGCATCCTCAAGATCCAATCTGATTTGTGGTCCCCTTGCTTTTGCCAGAACATTTTGGCTAGGTCCTGCTGCTTCTTCAGGGTAGAGCCTCTTTCTTCTTTCATCAGCCTGAACACTTTCTCAGCCAGATTCGATAAAGTCTTGATCCCAGTTCCTTCTTCGGTGGCCAGGAGGGCAGGTGGGAGTGAAGTAGTGCAGTTTTGTTTTAAAATAGAGATTTTGTATTGTCTTTAAATTTGGGGCGGGGGTGGTGCACTGATATAGAGGACTTGGCCACTTTGGTAGAATCAAAGGATTCATGATTTTTCACTGCATCTATCTGCATGCCCCTATTGCAACTTGGACAGTTTTCACTTTTTCTTATAAAACATTAAGCTTGGCATTAACATTTTGCTGGATTTGAGAATTTAAACTGCTCTGACACTTGCTACCCTTTTAACTAAATCCTAGGACTGCTTCTTATTTTTGTTCTGCCCTCTTGCTGAAGGAGAGGATTATCTCTTTATATGCTACTAGTTACTCCCTCTGTTTTTCACATTTTGCCATGAACTGGTGATTACTTACCTTCCATCTTTCATTTTCTTGAATGAGTCCATCAACAGGCATATAGTTGCATAGTCTATACAATCACTAGTTCTCTTGGACCTTTCAGTGTCCTGAGATACTACACCTGACAATTCATACACTTACACTGGTGTCTCACCCTATTTTGTCCCCAGTTGCAACTTTAACCTCTGGACCATGACAACACACCTGGAGCTATCCATATTCCACATGCCATCAAAGACCGTGTCCTCATTGTCAACCTGCTGCAAAATCCCATATTATAACTTGCTTCCTCAAATCACTCCAGATACCAACTCTCTTGGTGTGACTTTCTCAGGAAACAGATGCTCAGGGGTTTGTATACAGTAAACTTACTTGGAAATACTCTTGGGAACAACATCCCTAAAAGAATGAGAGAAGCAGATATTGACAGGACAAGTAGAACTGTGATGCTTTTGCAACAGAAACTTTAGCCAATGTCATAAGTAGCCGTGGAACAAGGATGACCTTTCAGAGTTAGATGCAAATAAAGCCTTGAAGGCCAAGTTTTATAGGATTCTGCATTGACCAGTCACCATGGGGGGAATGTATTCATAATGTTAATGGTCAAAGATACAGTACTCGTTTACTCTCCATTGTTAACACTCACCACTTTTTTAAGTTTACACAATTAAAAAACAATTACACATCCTAAGTTGTAATGTTTGCAGATTTCCTTGGTGTATATATTTCTATTATTGCCAATTTTAAGCTTCCAGTGAGATGTGGGTGACCTAACACAGGGCTGGAAAGAGTTGGGCAGCAACATACCATTACGGACACGCAAGAGGTATAAAGACAAGAGCACAAGTAAGGGAAAAATGTAAAATAAATGGGGCGTCACGAGTTTCAAGTATCTAAAACACTTAAAAATCTAATTTACAGAGCTGTGATACATACTTTAATTTTTAAACATAACTATGTCTAAAAACTTGTTTACACATTTTCTGAATATTTACAAATCGGCTCTTGCAAGCTGCTTACTACAAGCTGGCTTGAGCAAACGCCTGCATCCCATCACTGCATTCATATTAAAATTAAAGGCAGCATATTAATTTGCACTTTCCTCAATTGACCACTCATGTTGGAAAATATTAACAAGCCGTAAAGCCAGGCTATGGGGACTTTTGAACGCTTCTATGTAACTGAGTGCTTAAGTTTTTTCCTGTAGAATAAAAGTGGCCTGAGAGTCTGCTCTGCACACTAAAACTTCTGTTTAATAATAATATGTTTTATTGCCTCCTCTCCCTAGTTAAAGGTGACACTTGTATGATTACCCTACTTTTTTAGCTTTGGACTCTCTCTACTTACATCTTAGCAGTAGAGGAGGACACTTGCAGTGGGTTAGGGAAAAAGGCCACCACGGATGAAGCCTGGGAAATGGGCATGCAAAATAAGCATCATTCCTCTTGTCTGATCTCTTTGATGCTGTAAGAGCTTACAGTAATTAAGGAACTACCAAGAATTGCACAACGCATGTTGCAAACATTATCACAATGAATGTTATTGTTATCCAAATTCACTCATGAGGATGTGGAGGCACCCAAAACGTTAAGCAAATTGTCCAAACACACATAGTTTTTTGTTGAGTAGCTGAAACCAAGATGAAACCCAAATTTTATGAATTCAGAAGTTTACCAGTTTCATCTATTAATCACGTCAACTAAATATATCTTTTATTTAGGCCTCAATCATGGAAATGAGTATGTTTTTAAAACTTTATTTCACATAATTAAAAACAACACTTAGTTAAACGGTGATGTTTTACATAGAAGCCATTCTTAGTGTATTATAGCTGTCTTAACATTTGGTTGATAGAAATAACAGAAAATACAGTGATCTTTTGGGCTTCTAAGTATTTACAAACAAAGCAAACAGAACAAGTAGCATTTCTACAGATACTATCATGGCAATCAGAGGGGAGACACCAAAGTTAGAACTGGTAAGCTATTTACTAACCAATGGCTGGGACATTTTAAATAGGTAGCTTAAATAAATTTTGGTGGATTCAGTAGTTTAGGCAATATTCTTGAAAGGTTGGATTAATATCATTGCTGATTTGTTCAATTGCATAAATGGTGTTGATTAATCTTGTTTAAAAAAAAAACTTGTTATAAGGCCGGTAGAAAGAAGGGGCATATTTTTTATGAAGATGAGTAAGACAGACAACTCTTACTTAATAAGCAATTGCTAAGAATTTATTTTGCCCTTGATAGTGTATTTGTGGGCGTATTTTTAGGTACTTGTAGAAATGTATGCTTTAATTTAAAAAGTGATATATTACCCTTTGGCACATAAAGCACTACAACATTTCACCATAGTGACTGATCAACGTGGTGATGACTTTTGAAACCAGTTAGTGAATAAATGAAATTAAAGTCACACCCTAAGGAAAAGAAAAAAAAAACAAAACACCTCAAGTTTAGCTTTCTAAGAATTATCTGTTGAAGATAATGATATGTATGTGAGTATAGAAAACTAAGTAACATTGGGGATTTTTAAGAACACTGCTATCTTATTTTATTCCTTATTCATTCTATCTGTCCAACTATCTGTTTATTGATAAAATACACAGTGTTATCAATGGATCAAGTGCAAATATATGTCATCAACAATTGTCATCATCTTAAATATATAAATAAATGTTCATAGTATATATGTTTGTATGTATGTTGTATGCACGTTCACATAGATATTTTAAAAGTAATCATTAGTACTTTTCTTATTAAAAAATAGATTCTGTGTTAGTAGTGTATGATGAATGGTCTACATTCTTGTTGCACCTGTGGCTCCCTTTTGGGTCAAGGGCTCAGATGCAGTTCCTTAAATGTGGGTTTCCATGCCTTGGATTTGATTCCCAGAAGGATTTCCTCAGATTTGATTGTACTATAGATTGTTGCCTGACCAAAAGTCACATTAAATAAAAAGAAGGCCAGTGGCTTTATGAGAAAGACTGATTTGGAAACTCTGTTAATCTATCCAATCGAATCTCTCGTCTGGGGTTTGATTAACATAAGACATACAAGGAATTTTTTCAGGAAGTTGAGTAGAGCAAAACCCAAGCGCTACATAGAAAAAGTATTCAGAGCAAATCATTTCACAGTAGAAACCAAAAATAAAAAGAAGTGTGAGAGGAAAGGAGATAAGGTAAAAACAAAACAAAACCAACATAAGAACATGAGAAACATGCAGTAGATACCATAGCAGCCATATTGCATGAATTGAGTCTTTAGATATTTTGGTGCTGTTAGACCTGACGTAGTATCATAAATGTCTTTGCATTTCATCTTAATGCTTTTATTTTATTTGTGGAAGATTTTTCCTGCATTTTTTTTCTTTCCTGCATAGTTTTAAAATAAAAAGCTCAGACCAGTAGAGGTAAGCTTAACATACTCCTGTTGCTCAATATCTGGGTCAAACTAACATAATGTGGATAGACATACTTTAAAAAAAAAAAACCTTAAAATATATACATGTAGATAAGAATTTTTAAGCAATTTACTTCCCCTTTTTTCATCTTAAAATGATTATAGAGCACCTATCTTATGTTACTAATTCTTTTTTGTTTCTGGAAACGGCTTTAAGGTTCTTGTGAGAAGTTACAAAGACCACAGTTTTAATTTTTTTTTTTTACACAGTAAAGGTCAAATAATTAAGTTTCTCTCCACCAGATATTTATATTTACAGAAAAAATTTTCCACAACCTGCTATTCTTGCTGAAATTCCAGGGCTTTTTCTGTTGGAGAAAGGAAAGCCATTATAAAGGAATATTATTGAACCTCATCTCTTCTCCATGGCAAGGAAGAATGGTTCTTTTGATGAGAGAATTAAAAAGCAATGTGAAAGCAAAGAGCAGAATGAACCTTACCAATGTTAACTGGCCCAGGGAATTCAGATTTATGAATACTCTGAGGAGTTTGCAGGAGACTTAGCATTCTGCTTGTGTTCTAACCTACTCACAAGCTTACAGATTATGTACACTCCTCTTGGATTTGTGGGACCAGCACAATCCTGTGATTGTATCAAGTGACATCATGGGAAAATGATCCAAGAATGATGTTTATAAAGCTTAGCATTTGGAAAGTGTTTATGTCCTCAGAAACCATCTAGGCCAATCTTCTCATTTTTAAGTTGGGAAACATGAGGCCCAGAAACATTCAGTAGCTTAGCTCAAGGTCACAAAGTTAGCGATCTGATTATAATCAGATCTAGGACCACAACATGATTTTTTGATTCCTGTTTCAGTTTTTATGTCACTTCCCATATTTTTCCCACCATAGCATAGATTCAATCATGTCTGCCTGATGATTGAAATCTTCAAACGATATTCTCAAGGTTTGTGTTTGTACTTGATTTAAAATTCAGGCTACTGAGACTTCATAATTCTAATGATTTTATTTAATAAACACTATTTTGGTAATGATACTATATTATAATGCATTACTTCATGCAATTCTATAAAGACAAACAAGAACTCTAAGAAGCAACTATTACCACTTATCCCATTCTACAGAAGAAATTGAGTTTTAAGGAATTTAAATAAATTACCCTTAGTAACAGAGCTTAACAAGCTGGAAAATTGAAGGCGTCTATCGATCTGCTTCATGAGAACTATCTCAGTTGATATGCAGTTGCTACTTGGTTACATTTCTTCACATAATCCACTTTCACTGGCTTAGACTTAAAATATTGCCTTTTTAGTGGATTGACCATCATTCCTTATTCTGAATGTTTCTGTCCTTTGTACTTTTCTACTGCTTGCATTTGAGGGTGGTTTAGAACAAGAGAACAATAAAAAGTCTCTGCTAAAACTAATCCTTATTAGCACGAAGCTTTAGTATCTCTCAGTGTGGTCTTTCCTCTTTTGTGAAAGATCTGGTACCTCAAAGTGTTGGGGAGGGTTATAGAATCTTTTATGTAATTAATAGTATGCCTTCTGAGGAATAAATATAGAGTTTGGAATATAAATTCACACAGTATGCTGGAGAAGTGATAACTTGATGTGTTCCAATGCATAAATTCTCCGAAAGGACTGAAAGATAAAATTTATGACAAGAAGGGGAAAGAGTTTCTTTTCAGAGTTTATAGTATTGCTTCTCCTTCTCTGCAAATACAATTACATGAATAAATAAATAAAAACAAAAACTCAGTGAAAATATGGCACACTATTTTATTTTGTCAATCAGGTATTCAATATTTTCTGAGCTCCAATGTATGAGGAACCTTAGGCTGAATGCTGTAGGATATCCGAGGCAGTGGTGTTCTGTGCAATGAACTTAAGAGATTATAAATGGGAATTGTAGTACAGACAGTGGTGATATGTGTAACAAGAGGGATGTAATATTTACTGCTCCCCACTAGAGAAACATTACTGTAGATAGAGCAGACAGTTGACCATTATAATCAACCACAATTTGAAGCATCCTTCCGTTGTACATGTAGCCACTTAAAGTCCGAAGGTAAAGATAATAAAACAAGTAAAACAGAATGAAATTACATATAACCATGATTTGTATAGGTATTTGGAATGATTTTTTTCTCCATCCGTCTTTTTCTATTCTACTTTCTAAAACGATGCATTTCTCTTCTAAGTGATGTTAAAATGAATAACACCTAATAATAACTTAAGAAGAGTTGGAATACTTTATTCATAATGTAGCTAAACATGCTGGATTTACTAGTTTATTCATGTAACTGATTTGCGTGGCCTGTAACTTTGAGGTGATTCACACAATAAAAATCAAAATAAAATAATTGTCCTCATAAATACTTAAAATGATGCAAGTATTTTGGTAAAAAATTAGATTACTATGCACTGATAATATAATTCTTACTTACCATCCTATAGTATTTTGGATATTCTTGAAATACAGGAAAAAATGTGATTTCTAGAAATGGAAGGAAAAACGTTGCCTGTATTTTTTTAGAATTATTAAAAATTTTCATGATTAGTGTAAATTAGTTGGCTGTGTCTACATAGAATACTTACTGCTTCACATATTTTGTTCCAAATATTGTTTGCAGTGATAAACATATTTAAACAAAATCTATGTGGGTGAGCTTTTCTAAATTCAAAAAATCTAATTTTGTATTAATATTATAAAGCATCTCTCCATTGATACTTTTGTATTTTATCTCTCAATTCACATCAACAGGTTCTCAAGTAGGATACTCTAAAGCAAAGAAAAATGGTAGTTTATCAATGTGAACACATTAACACTTCAAATGTGTTCTACATGTTCTATCAACCATTATTCTTTCAATTATTTTTTCCCATTTAGAAATACATGCCAGTTGTCATTTTGTCTCAGATAAAATCTCTTCTTTCAAACAGTGTTCTGTTGTTTGTCATTATTACCCTTAGGGATTCTAATTAAAGGGGGACATCATGAGAAATAAAGCATGCATTAGAACCACACATGTTATTCAGTGTTCAGACTCCTGAATAAGGAACACCAAGCAGATATATAATTAAACACAGTAACAGCTGCATTCATGACATAGGAAGAAAAATGAAAAAATAATCCTCATTATTCATTTAACTTTCTTTTTCTTAGACCAAATATAAATGTAATTAGAATTCTGTGATGTATCTTAATTTGAGAAATACCTTGAAATTTGATGTCAGCATAGCATCTAAAAAGATAGAGTTATAGAAATCAGGGGCACCCTGGCGGCTCTGTGGGTCAGTTATGCATCCATCTTTGACTCAAGTTGAGATCTTATGGTTTGGGGGATCAAGCCTCGCATCTGGCTCTCTGCTGTCAGTGCAGATCCTGCTTAAGATCCTCTGTCTCTGTCTCTCTCTCTGCCCCTCCCGCCCTCTCTTTCTCAAAAATAAATAAACATTAAAAAAATTTTTAAAAGAGTCATACAAATCAATTACACACCTGAATATATGATACACTATATAGTTTTGAACATCCATCCATTCATTGATTCATTCATTTTTTCATTTCCTCAATTTTTCAATATTTCCCTGATCTTTTATTGAACAAAAATATACTAGGTATTGTGCTAAATAGGTACAAAAGAGGAACAAGACATGGCCTCTGAAATTAAATAAACCCATTATGGCCAAAAATGCTACAGAGAGAGGCTACAAAAATGGACATGACTTTCAATATTTGTTTTGTTAATTAATGTTTTATAGTTTGGCCCTGAATTAATTAAATACTTGTATGTTGTTAACATCTAGATTTACTGTCTTGTAACATCTTGTATTTGGGGTGCCAGATGAAAATGTATATTTTAGTATTGGCAATAAATATTTTAGTAGAAAATCTGCTTTTGGCCAGCACTACATGAGTAAGTAAGATAATTTCTTTGACTTTCAGTTTACTCTTCTATAAAAAAAAAAAAAAAAACAAGAGTAAAGGCGAGAAAAGTCAACCATGTAGTTTTAAATAATACTCTCACTTTCCCTGAAATAAAACATACAGAAACTTTCCAACTTCTTTTTTCCAGAGTATGAAAATAATAGAGAAAGTTGCAGGTGTAAATATTCTCAAATTTACCATGAATGATTTGATGTGTAGTTTTTTGTACCCCTTGAACAATGGAAGAAACCTGACTGGTGTGCTTTAAAGAATTACAGTTTTATATAGATTGGAGGCAAGATGGGAAAAGAAACTAGAGGGGTTGATCAGCTTTGATAAGGGGTTCATATGAAAGAGTAGGAGATGATTAATTAAAGTGGACGTGAGGCTTGGAAATGAATGTGATTAGCTTTTAGAACACAGCTGAAGAATTTTAGAAGAGGTCTAGAAGAACTATAAGAATGTTAGTGAAGTCAGTGGGAGAGACCAAGAGATGGCAATGGTTTAATTAATAAAACAAATTCAGATATATTATTCAGTTCAAATTCAATAACTTTTACAAAATACACAAGTCATCCTTACTCATCTAAGAAAACTCTGAAATAAAAAGCATGAAAACAAGAATAAAAGAAACAGTTGTAATCCTATCCCTGAAATATAACCTCCATTATTATTCTGATATTTCCTTTTCCATAGATATTTCTATTCAGTAGAAACACATGAGCACTTTCCCCCCATGTTTTATAAAAAAAATGGCATCAGTCTTTAGCTACAGTTTGAATTCAGGTTGTTTCACTTATTTTTCACCAACCATTGTGTGTGTGTGCGTGTGCGTGTGTATGTGTGCGTGTGTGGCTTAACTTTGCTGTAACTGTCCCTTAAATTCTTTATTGGAAGACAGTAATACACAGCTTTGTGATTTCTGTCAGTGTGTATAACGGAAGTTCTGATATCAATTCTTCCATAAAAAAAAAAAAACACAACTCTACATTTTAGTATTCAAATATTAACTCAGTCTGTTAACAATCTGATTTGTTTGTTAGTTTGCACTCCAAACTGACCTAAACTAATTTGATTTTCAGATTTATGAGACTATTTGAATAACCTTTCGTAGCTTCCCATGAGTTGGAGCTGAATGTTTTCTCTTCAAAAAAACTTGCTACCACAAGGTATGTTATAATAAAAAGTCTCAAATCAAATTTTGTCAGATTTTTAAGCAAGCATGTGTGCATACATGAAGACCTAGACATATCCATACAAACTTTACTGCAAACCTGGTGAAACCTCTATTCTCTGCTTTTTAGACAATCAGCTAAGTGCTTTGCCTAGAAGGTCTCTTTTCAGGATTTAGTTATCTTTTGGAGAGTATCAGAGGACAGAATTATCTATTATTTGAACAAAGGAGGGGTGGGGTCATAAGCCTTGGACTCCATTCTGAAGTCGACTGTTAGGTACACTAGATTCTTTTCACTTTTCTTATCAGAATGGAAATTTCTACTAGTATTTCTCTATTATCTGAATGATATTACTACTGCTTATTTTGCAAATGAAAAATCATTTCTAATTATCATTGCGTTAATTTACAAGCCCTTTAATGTTGACTGTTTATAAAGGGAGTTCCAGTATTTATATCTTGAGTAGAATTTGTAGCTAGGTCTTTTAAAATATCAGATCAGACCAGTATGGCAATGATTTGTATCTGTATCCATTTATCATTATTTATGTCTTTATATCTATATGAATATTGGGCATATACATATGCCCTTTATATTGAAATATTTCACACGGAGTTATAGATAAAATAAGACTTATGGTTTATTTTTGGTCCTTTAGGACCTTCACTTAAAAAAGTCATTGTTGTCATTCACGTAGTCATACTCTTCCTATGATTTCCTAAGAAGATTTTAATTTGTACTATGGGAAATTCCACTCCATATGATTTTCATAAAGAATTAGCATCTTGGGGCACCTAGGTGGCTTAGTTGTTTAAGCGTCCGATTTCGGCTCAGGTAATGATCTCACCATTCGTGAGCCCAAGCCCCACATTGAGCTCTGTGCTAACAGCTCAGATCCTGGAGCCTGTTTCAGATTCTGTGTGTCTCTCTCTGCCCCTCACCCGCTTGCACTCTCTCTCTCTCTCTCTCTCTCTCAAAACTAAATAAACATTGAAAAAAAAGAATTAGCATCTTATAGCCAACCTGTCATGAACATTGTACAACAAACCAAGATTCTTATTTAGAAGGACTCTTCTCTAGCTTCTGGACCTGCTCTTGGTGAACCCCTCAGCAGTTAGCTATTTCAAGAATTGGCTCAGTGAGGAGAGCCACCTTAGTCAAAGGCACACTGCCTTCCTGGAGGTATCCACAACTAATAAACATTAAAAGTTAAAGTCTGTCCCTCTTGCTTCTACTCAGGATAACTCTGAAGATCCATTCTAACCATAGAGCTCCTAGGGGTTGGCTGACTGTCATTGGACCTCATTGTTCAGTTTCTCCACCTGAAAAAATTCTGCCTCTTCTCTTTCCTACAGGTGTTGATCCCATGGGCAATCCATACCTTTTTTCTTTTCTTTTCTTTTCTTTTCTTTTCTTTTCTTTCTTTCTTTTTTCTTTTTTTAAATGTCTTTTACTGTTTACTTACTTTGTGTGTGTGTGTGTGTGTGAGAGAGAGAGAGTGAGTGGGGGAGGGGTAGACACACACACACACACACACACACACACACAGAATCCAAAGCAGGCTCCAGGCTCTGAGCTGTCAGTACAGAGCCTGACATGGGGCTCAAACTCACAAACTGTGAGATCATGACTTGAGCCCAAGTCAGAGCTCAACTGACCAAGCCACTCAGGCGCCCCCTACTTAATCTTTTCAAGTAACCCAACATGTGATCTACTCCTTTGCCATCATTACATGTTCATAAACCAATGCATGAGATTAAAACACTCACATCACTTACAGTATATTGGTATCTGGTTTCTCTGTAGTGCTCTATATCCTTCTCCTATACGTTACATATTTTTTCCTGAGATCAACACAGAACTTTTATTTTTTTTTTTATTTTTTAATATATGAAATTTACTGTCAAATTGGTTTCCATACAACACCCAGTGCTCATCCCAAAAGGTGCCCTCCTCAATACCGATCACCCACCCTGCCCTCCCTCCCACCCTGCCCTCCCTCCCACCCCCCATCAACCCTCAGTTTGTTCTCAGTTTTTAACAGTCTCTTATGCTTTGGCTCTCTCCCACTCTAACCTCTTTTTTTTTTTTTTTCCTTCCCCTCCCCCATGGGTTTCTGTTATGTTTCTCAGGATCCACATAAGAGTGAAACCATATGGTATCTGTCTTTCTCTATATGGCTTATTTCACTTAGCATCACACTCTCCAGTTCCATCCACGTTGCTACAAAAGGCCATATTTCATTTTTTCTCATTGCCACGTAGTATTCCATTGTGTATATAAACCACAATTTCTTTATCCATTCATCAGTTGATGGACATTTATTTATTTTTTTTTTTTTTTTACTTTAAAGATTTTTTTAATGCATATTCTATTTTTTTTTTAATATATGAAATTTACTGTCAAATTGGTTTCCATACAACACCCAGTGCTCATCCCAAAAGGTGCCCTCCTCAATACCCATCACCCACCCTGCCCTCCCTCCCACCCTGCCCTCCCTCCCACCCCCCATCAACCCTCAGTTTGTTCTCAGTTTTTAACAGTCTCTAATGCTTTGGCTCTCTCCCACTCTAACCTCTTTTTTTTTTTTTTTTTCCTTCCCCTCCCCCATGGGTTTCTGTTATGTTTCTCAGGATCCACATAAGAGTGAAACCATATGGTATCTGTCTTTCTCTGTATGGCTTATTTCACTTAGCATCACACTCTCCAGTTCCATCCATGTTGCTACAAAAGGCCATATTTCATTTTTTCTCATTGCCACGTAGTATTCCATTGTGTATATAAACCACAATTTCTTTATCCATTCATCAGTTGATGGACATTTAGGCTCTTTCCATAATTTGGCTATTGTTGAGAGTGCCGCTATAAACATTGGGGTACAGGTGCCCCTATGCATCAGTACTCCTGTATCCCTTGGGTAAATTCCTAGCAGTGCTATTGCTGGGTCATAGGGTAGGTCTATTTTTAATTTTCTGAGGAACCTCCACACTGCTTTCCAGAGCGGCTGCACCAATTTGCATTCCCACCAACAGTGCAAGAGGGTTCCTGTTTCTCCACATCCTCTCCAGCATCTATAGTCTCCTGATTTCTTCATTTTGGCCACTCTGACTGGCGTGAGGTGGTATCTGAGTGTGGTTTTGATTTGTATTTCCCTGATAAGGAGCGACGTTGAACATCTTTTCATGTGCCTGTTGGCCATCCGGATGTCTTCTTTAGAGAAGTGTCTATTCATGTTTTCTGCCCATTTCTTCACTGGGTTATTTGTTTTTCAGGTGTGGAGTTTGATGAGCTCTTTATAGATTTTGGATACTAGCCCTTTGTCCGATGTGTCATTTGCAAATATCTTTTCCCATTCCGTTGGTTGCCTTTTAGTTTTGTTGGTTGTTTCCTTTGCTGTGCAGAAGCTTTTTATCTTCATAAGGTCCCAGTAATTCACTTTTGCTTTTAATTCCCTTGCCTTTGGGGATGTGCCGAGTAAGAGATTGCTACGGCTGAGGTCAGAGAGGTCTTTTCCTGCTTTCTCCTCTAAGGTTTTGATGGTTTCCTGTCTCACATTCAGGTCCTTTATCCATTTTGAGTTTATTTTTGTGAATGGTGTGCGAAAGTGGTCTAGTTTCAACCTTCTGCATGTTGCTGTCCAGTTCTCCCAGCACCATTTGTTAAAGAGACTGTCTTTTTTCCATTGGATGTTCTTTCCTGCTTTGTCAAAGATGAGTTGGCCATACGTTTGTGGGTCTAGTTCTGGGGTTTCTATTCTATTCCATTGGTCTATGTGTCTGTTTTTATGCCAATACCATGCTGTCTTGATGATGACAGCTTTGTAGTAGAGGCTAGAGTGTGGGATTGTGATGCCTCCTGCTTTGGTCTTCTTCTTCAAAATTACTTTGGCTATTCGGGGCCTTTTGTGGTTCCATATGAATTTTAGGATTGCTTGTTCTAGTTTCGAGAAGAATGCTGGTGCAATTTTGATTGGGATTGCATTGAATGTGTAGATAGCTTTGGGTAGTATTGACATTTTGACAATATTTATTCTTCCAATCCATGAGCAGGGAATGTCTTTCCATTTCTTTATATCTTCTTCAATTACCTGCATAAGCTTTCTATAGTTTTCAGCATACAGATCTTTTACATCTTTGGTTAGATGTATTCCTAGGTATTTTATGCTTCTTGGTGCAATTGTGAATGGGATCAGTTTCTTCATTTGTCTTTCTGTTGCTTCATTGTTAGTGTATAAGAATGCAACTGATTTCTGCACGTTGATTTTGTATCCTGCAACTTTGCTGAATTCATGTATCAGTTCTAGCAGACTTTTGGTGGAGTCTATCGGATTTTCCATGTATAATATCATGTCATCTGCAAAAAGCGAAAGCTTGACTTCATCTTTGCCAATTTTGATGCCTTTGATTTCCTTTTGTTGTCTGACTGCTGATGCTAGAACTTCCAGCACTATATTAAACAACAGCGGTGACAGTGGGCATCCCTGTCGTGTTCCTGATCTCAGGGAAAAAGCTCTCAGTTTTTCCCCGTTGAGGATGATGTTAGCTGTGGGCTTTTCATAAATGGCCTTTATGATCTTTAAGTATGTTCCTTCTATCCCGACTTTCTCAAGGGTTTTTATTAAGAAAGGGTGCTGGATTTTGTCAAAGGCCTTTTCTGCATCGATTGACAGGATCATATGGTTCTTCTCTTTTTTTTTGTTAATGTGATGTATCACGTTGATCGATTTGCGAATGTTGAACCAGCCCTGCATCCCAGGAATGAATCCCACTTGATCATGGTGAATAATTCTTTTTATATGCTGTTGAATTCGATTTGCTAGTATCTTATTAAGAATTTTTGCATCCATATTCATCAGGGATATTGGCCTGTAGTTTTCTTTTTTTACTGGGTCTCTGTCTGGTTTAGGAATCAAAGTAATACTGGCTTCATAGAGTGAGTCTGGAAGTTTTCCTTCCCTTTCTATTTCTTGGAATAGCTTGAGAAGGATAGGTATTATCTCTGCTTTAAATGTCTGGTAGAACTCCCCTGGGAAGCCATCTGGTCCTGGACTCTTATTTGTTGGGAGATTTTTGATAACCGATTCAATTTCTTCGCTGGTTATGGGTCTGTTCAAGCTTTCTATTTCCTCCTGATTGAGTTTTGGAAGAGTGTGGGTGTTTAGAAATTTGTCCATTTCTTCCAGGTTGTCCAATTTGCTGGCATATAATTTTTCATAGTATTCCCTGATAATTGTTTGTATCTCTGAGGGATTGGTTGTAATCATTCCATTTTCATTCATGATTTTATCTATTTGGGTCATCTCCCTTTTCTTTTTGAGAAGCCTGGCTAGAGGTTTGTCAATTTTGTTTATTTTTTCAAAAAACCAACTCTTGGTTTCGTTGATCTGCTCTACAGTTTTTTTAGATTCTATATTGTTTATTTCTGCTCTGATCTTTATTATTTCTCTTCTTCTGCTGGGTTTAGGCTGCCTTTGCTGTTCTGCTTCTATTTCCTTTAGGTGTGCTGTTAGATTTTGTATTTGGGATTTTTCTTGTTTCTTGAGATAGGCCTGGATTGCAATGTATTTTCCTCTCAGGACTGCCTTCGCTGCATCCCAAAGCGTTTGGATTGTTGTATTTTCATTTTCGTTTGTTTCCATATATATTTTAATTTCTTCTCTAATTGCCTGGTTGACCCACTCATTCGTTAGTAGGGTGTTCTTTAACCTCCATGCTTTTGGAGGTTTTCCAGACTTTTTCCTGTGGTTGATTTCAAGCTTCATAGCATTGTGGTCTGAAAGTATGCATGGTATAATTTCAATTCTTGTATACTTATGAAGGGCTGTTTTGTGACCCAGTATGAGATCTATCTTGGAGAATGTTCCATGTGCACTCGAGAAGAAAGTATATTCTGTTGCTTTGGGATGCAGAGTTCTAAATATATCTGTCAAGTCCATCTGATCTAATGTATCCTTCAGGGCCCTTGTTTCTTTATTGACTGTGTGTCTAGATGATCTATCCATTTCTGTAAGTGGGGTGTTAAAGTCCCCTGCAATGACCACATTCTTATCAATAAGGTTGCTTATGTTTATGAGTAATTGTTTTATATATCTGGGGGCTCGGGTATTTGGCGCATAGACATTTATAATAGTTAGCTCTTCCTGGTGGATAGACCCTGTGATTATTATATAATGCCCTTCTTCATCTCTTGTTACAGCCTTTAATTTAAAGTCTAGTTTGTCTGATATAAGTATGGCTACTCCAGCTTTCTTTTGGCTTCCAGGAGCATGATAAATAGTTCTCCATCCCCTCACTCTCAATCTAAAGGTGTCCTCAGATCTAAAATGAGTCTCTTGTAGACAGCAAATAGATGGGTCTTGTTTTTTTATCCATTCTGATACCCTATGTCTTTTAGTTGGCGCATTTAATCCATTTACATTCAGTGTTATTATAGAAAGATATGGGTTTAGAGTCATTGTGATGTCTGTATGTTTTATGCTTGTAGTGATGTCTCTGGTACTTTGTCTCACAGGATCCCCCTTAGGATCTCTTGTAGGGCTGGTTTCGTGGTGACAAATTCCTTCAGTTTTTGTTTGTTTGGGAGGACCTTTATCTCTCCTTCTATTCTAAATGACAGACTTGCTGGATAAAGGATTCTCAGCTGCATATTTTTTCTGTTTAGCACACTGTAGATATCGTGCCAAGCCTTTCTGGCCTGCCAAGTTTCAAAGGAGAGATCAGTCACGAGTCTTATAGGTCTCCCTTTATATGTGAGGGCACGTTTATCCCTTGCTGCTTTCAGAATTTTCTCTTTATCCTTGTATTTTGCCAGTTTCACTATGATATGTCGTGCAGAAGATCGATTCAAGTTACGTCTGAAGGGAGTTCTCTGTGCCTCTTGGATTTCAATGCCTTTTTCCTTCCCCAGTTCAGGGAAGTTCTCAGCTATAATTTGTTCAAGTACCCCTTCAGCACCTTTCCCTCTCTCTTCCTCCTCTGGGATACCAATTATGCGTATATTATTTTTTTTTAGTGTATCACTTAGTTCTCTAATTTTCCCCTCATACTCCAGGATTTTTTTATCTCTCTTTCTTTCAGCTTCCTCTTTCTCCATAACTTTATCTTCTAGTTCACCTATTCTCTCCTCTGCCTCTTCAAGCCGAGCCATCGTGGTTTCCATTTTGTTTTGCATTTCGTTTAAAGCGTTTTTCAGCTCCTCGTGACTGTTCCTTAGTCCCTCGATCTTTGTGGCAAGAGATTCTCTGCTGTCCTGTATACTGTTTTCAAGCCCAGCGATTAATTTTATGACTATTATTCTACATTCACTTTCTGTTATATTATTTAAATCCTTTTTGATCAGTTCATTAGCTGTTGTTATTTCCTGGAGATTCTTCTGAGGGGAATTCTTCCGTTTGGTCATTTGGGATAGTCCCTGGCGTGGTGAGGACCTGCAGGGCACTTCCCCTGTGCTGTGGTGTATAACTGGAGTTAGTGGGCGGGGCCACAGTCCGACCCGATGTCTGCCCCCAGCCCACTGCTGGGGCCACAGTCAGATTGGTGTGTGCCTTCTCTTCCCCTCTCCTAGGGGCAGGATTCAGTGTGGGGTGGCGTGTCCCGTCTGGGCTACTTGCACACTGCCAGGCTTGTGTTGCTGGGGATCTGGCGTATTAGCTGGGGTGGGTAGGCAAGGTGCACGGGGGCTGGAGGGGCAGGCTTAGCTCGCTTCTCCTTAGGTGATCCACTTCAGGAGGGGCCCTGTGGCAGCGGGAGGGAGTCAGATCCGCTGCCGGAGGTTTGGCTCCGCAGAAGCACAGAGTTGGGTGTTTGCGCGGAGCGAGCAAGTTCCCTGGCAGGAACTGGTTCCCTTTGGGATTTTGGCTGGGGGATGGGCGGGGGAGATGGCGCTGGCGCCTTTGTTCCCCGCCAAGCTGAGCTCTGCCGTCCGGGGGCTCAGCAGCTCTCCCTCCCTTTGTCCTCCAGCCTTCCCGCTTTCCGAGCAGAGCTGTTAACTTATGACCTCCCAGACGCTAAGTCGCGCTTGCTGTCGGAACACAGTCCGTCCGGCCCCTCCGCTTTTGCCAGCCAGACTCGGGGGCTCTGCTTGGCCGGCGAGCCGCCCCTCCGCCCCGGCTCCCTCCCGCCAGTCCGTGGAGCGCGCACCGCCTCGCCGCCCTTCCTACCCTCTTCCGTGGGCCTCTGGTCTGCGCTTGACTCCGGAGACTCCCTTCTGCTAATCCTCTGGCGGTTTTCTGGGTTCTTTAGGCAGGTGTAGGTGGAATCGAAGTGATCGGCAGGACGCACTGTGAGCCCCGCGTCCTCCTACGCCGCCATCTTCCGGAACCTCCAACACAGAACTTTTAGATGTTTATTTATTTATTTTGATGGGGTGGGAGGTACAGAGAAAGAATCCCAATAGGCTCCACACTGCCAGCACAGAGCCCAATGTGGGACTTAAACTCACCAACTGCAAGATCACGACCTGAGCCTAAAAAAGAGTCAGATGCTTAACCGACTGAACCACCCAGGTACCCTAACACAGAGTTTTTTTTTTTTAAAGGTTTATTTTTTATTTTTGTTAATGTTTTTTATTTATTTTTGAGGCACAGAGAGACAGAGCATGAGCAGGGGAGCGGCAGAGAGAGAGGGAGACAAAGAATCTGAAGCAGGCTCCAAGCTCCGAACTGTCAGCACAGAGCCCGACATGGGGCTTGAACTCATGGAGTGTGAGATCATGACCTGAGCTGAAGTCGGACGCTTAACCGACTGAGCCACCCAGGCGCCCCCTAACACAGAGTTTTTTAAAAGCTGGGGTAAAATGATTTTTACAGCCCCTGGTGGCTTAATATAAGCTTATTTGTTGCTTATACCCAGACATGAATTTTTAATTGCATGCTAATAATATTATTAATATTATTTCTAATTTGGACATATGCAGAGAGGTTAAAAATTTCTTACAGGTCATCCAGTAAGTTAATATCCAGGCTGGAATAAACAGTATGAAATGCTGTGGAATCAAGGTGGAATTGGAGTAAACTTAGGAATTTTTTTCAAACTAACAATATCACATAAATGCCCAATTTTTTGTTAAATTATTACAAATTAAATACAAATTCCCCAAATGTTTAAAACACACTTTTCTTGGAAATATCACATAAACCTACAGATCTTGAAGGGTATAAAATTTTCCACTTAAACATTAAAATATCATCTGTGTTATCATTCTCTTTGCATTTGCCATCCTTAACAGGATTATTAATTTTATTTCATTTTACTTTATTTTTTAAGGACTTTGATATTTTAACTAAACAAGCAGAAAGTCCTTTTAGCTGAGGATACAACTTTATGTTACTTAGAGAGTGTTATCTGCACAAATACTACTTTTGTTCAGTTTTTTGCTCTTGCAACAAACCTATTTTGCTAGATTTTATGTCTGTCTGGAAGAGAATCTTAGTTGGTATGTCTAATCTACTGTACAGAACAATGAATTTTTATAATGCAATATTAATATTAATAATGTATCAAAAACAAGAGATGTGCCGGGAAAGAATAAGTAAAGCAGAATCTGCTCAAGCAGCAGAGACCATAGAAGAAATTGAAAGTTCATCTGGGGTCAATCAAGGAGAATAGCACCAGTCTGGGAGCATGTTCAGGAAGAAAAACCAAAATGGGTACCCTGCCAGAGCAACCACCAATGCGCCACTAGGACCCCAGGTTTTGCTTTCTTTTCTCCTGTTTTAGAAAATTAAGGTATACGATATTTCTGAAAAACTTTGAAATAAAACAACTTAATTGAAATCATAGTAGAATTCAGCATAAAATACTGTAGAATATAAAATACACACACACACACACACACACACACCCGCACACATGCATACACACACCACAGGATTGCAAGCTTTGAAGCTTTGAGTACACAGTATAAATTATAAAACCAAAGAAAAACATTTTAGTTTGGTGTAGAATACCTTAATAATTAAGGAATAATAAAATCAATTCAATAGAAGTATTTGTGTGCATAGGCACACACACATACACCACACAACCACAATATACAACAGATAATATACATGAATATATGTATGTGTATGTGTGTGTGTACATTTGTATGTGTTTAAGATACTAAAAGTTTTCAAAAAGCATGAATTTTTTCACATAGTTTTGGAATTAACTAATAGATACAAAGCATGAGTAGAGATTATCATCTTTATTAGTGATACATATTAGTTTGAAATATATGGCTCAACGGACACTAAATAAATTTTCTAACCCGTGAAAAAACTGGTGGACAGCAGACCAGGCCGCCTATTGCATGCAGGTTGATTTTCTTAAAGAAAATGAGAACGGAGCAGATTGATCTGAGCATGCTTACTCTCACAGAGTTTGAGTCTAAGGAAGTTTCTTTAAATGGAACATAAGGAGTCAAGTAGAATTGTTTGTGTTTGTGTGTATGAATCTGCACCTATTTTTTAGACACAAAACTCCTCCTAATGTTTTCAGCATTCTCCTTTCTGTTTCCAAATTTCTTATTAATGTGGTTTGGTATAGCCTAATATGAAGGCTTTGTCAGAAAGCATATGCTTGTATATATATTATTTTATGAACCATCTAATATCTTGTGGTCTCTTTTTAGTGTTAATGATGTGAATTCACAGTATTCTTAAATGATGTTATAAACCACTCTTCTCACTTATAAGCAGATTAAAAGTTAAAAGAATTTCAGTGAGCCACATAACGGTCTTTGTTCATTACCACAGATTTTAAAATGCAAAATAATTTTTGAACAAAAGAAATTGAAAAGATAAAACCTGATTAATTTACACAGCAGGTTCCAGCAAACTGTGACTATTTTAACATCAATATATTTATTTATTCCTCAACAATTATTGATTCTCTGCTATAGGCCAGATACTTTAGTAATTACTAAGACATAAGAATAAAGTATATAGTGAGATATGTTACAGAAATAAAGGATTATAATATAACCTGGTAAATATTGAGAAGAATGCTTATTTTCCTCCTATGTTATAAAAGAAGCCACCTGGGTGGCTCAGTCAGTTGACCATTCGACTCTTGATTTCAAGTCAGGTCATGATCCCAAGGTCATGGGATTGAGCCCTGGGTCAGGCTCCATGCTGACTGTGAAACCTCCTTAAGCTTCTCTCTCTTCCTTTGCCCCTATCTCCCACTTACACTTTGTCTCTCTCTAAAGATAACAATAAATAAGAAATAAAAATAAAAGGAATGTAATCTACTTCATTCTGAACAAGGAAAGTTTTGAAAAGAACATCATCATAGTCTTTTCACCCCTCACTCTTCCACAAAGTAGGAGCAGTGTAATCTGAATGGTTAGAATCTAGGGTGTTAACTGGGACGTGTGTTTATCAGCAGATAGGATCACTGACTTGTAAGGTCATGGGTTCTATTACATTAACTCTCCTGCCAGAAACTGGATGCTAATCAAATGTTCAATACTCCAAGGCACTGAATAGTGGCTAACTGGATTGAGTCTACCATGCAGATCAACTTTGCCCCACTTCTCATGGTCTACTTTTTATGCGTAGAGAAAGAGGCTTTAACACTCTGTGGTCTTTGACCTATTTTATTAAGAAGCGCTGTAGGTTAGGGGATATTGGAAATTTGCCTGTGCAATAACAGAGCCAGTAGTTTGGATTATTGGATTTCATCTTCTTTTCCTCCTTATATTTTATTAGTGAGAAGAAAGCATGATTCACAAGGAAAAAAAATGTGTGGTAAAGGATGCTAACTAGACTTATTGTGATGATCATTTTGTGATATGTAAAAATGTTGAATTATGTTGTACATCTGAAACTAATAAAACTAATAAGATGTTATAGGTCAGTTATATCTCAAAAGAAAAAGAAAAGAGCAGGAGTGATTTGGATCTCAAATTATAATATACTATGAGACAAACTTGAGAGGGTGAGGGTAATATTTCAATGTGTGTGTCTGTTATTTTAAATAAGGAGATTATTTTTAATGAAGAATCTCGGGTTTGAGAGCCAGAGGTATCTGGAAATGGTTGCAGACCTTGAATGGTAGGCAAATTATTTTTAATTTTAATAATAGGAATTAATATTCATAAAGTACTTATAATGGGCCAGTTTTTATGCTAAATGTTTTACATGGAATATCTCATTTACTCCTCACAGCACCTGAATAAGGATAGTAATATTAGCAGTGACATTTTAGTGAATGTTTCAAATGTCTTGACTATTCCAAGTGATATACATAAACTATCACATTTATTTCCCAGAAGAACCCTGTGAAGTATGCACATACTATTATTATCTCCATCTAACATATGAGTCACTGGAGGCATAAGATATTAAATAAATTGCCAAACATCACGCATGTATTACTTCTAATATGTTCTGGTACTGAAGGTCCTATTGTAGAATACGATTACTTACAACCTCTCACGAACAGAAAATTGTAGCAGTTTTAGAAATGTCAGTGAGAAATGTCAGTGAGAAAACCAGAAAGTATCAGCAAATGAAGAAAAGCAGGAAACTACTTGGAGAACTTGAAGGCCAAACTAGTCTTATGTGAAAGGAAACAGAAATGGAACAGAATAATATATCTGGAACTAACAGCTTTCAAATGTGGAACAAGGAAAGAGGAAGATATTTTATTCATGACAAAATCAGTGAGGATTTCTTGGGCTCAGAGAATCTAACAGAGGGAAAAAGGAAGATCTCAGAGGGTAAACAAAAATGTTTCCCTAGAGGGAAATTCTCTCCAAAAATTTACTGAGAGACTATTTCTTAAAGTTAAGATAGGAAGTCAATAGCAGAGAAGCAACTAAAGAAATTCTCTGACGTGACTGGGATAGTTACATTTGGTATTTATATCAGATCTGAATGGATCTGTGTAGAGAAGACTGGGAATTCTGGTTAGCATCTCTAAGACAACAATCAGTAAATACAGAAGTTGTTGACAAAACTCAGATTTAAAGAGCACAGGGTGAACCAGCAACTATATAACAAGTTCCAAAACTAAGTTAAAATTTGGATTGACTGAAGTGTTCCCACTGTAGACATATACTGCAAAGTCAGTTTATAGCAATAAGATTTGTTTGACTAACAGACATTTTGTGTTGCTTTGATTTCATATTTTACATTACAGAAGAATTTATCAGGCGCTTTTTGACTTCATGTGTTATTGCAGCTTGTGTTTTTCTTCTCCTAAAAAAATAAGAAAGATATTTCTTCTTTAAGAGTTCTGTATAATGAACAAATACATAGATTAATGTGGGTCTAAGGGGAAGAGAGGCCAGTACTCAAAGAGGAAAGGTTGAACAAATGAATCTGATAAAAGAATATAGATAATAGAGGCCTCAAAACTATCAGATATAACTGTCCTACATCTGTACAGATGTTACCAGAGAAATAGAATCAGCAGGTATATCAGTAGGTGTATACCTACCTATTTATATATATACTATATATAATATAATATATATTATTATAACATTATAATATATATTATATATAATATTATATAATACAATAAATAATATATAATACATGTGTACTTGTATTAAAATATGATAAATATTTTATTTATAATATATTTACATACATATTTATAACAATACATATTAAAGGAGATTTATTACAACAAATTAGCTCATGCAATTATGGAGGCTGAGAAGTCCCACAGCCTGCTGAGCAAGCTAGAGACCCAGGAAAGCTAGTGATATAATTCAGTCCAAGTCCAAAGTCCTGAAGACCAGGGGAGACAATGGTTCAATCTCAGTCTAAGAGCCAAGAAGATGAGATGAAAAGCACAAACTTAAGCAGGAAGGCAGGAAGTTTCCTCTGCTTTTTGTTCTATTGAGACTCTCAAAACAATGGGGGACACCCACCCAATTGGAGAGGGACATCTATTTTACTAAGTCACCAATTCAAATGCCTATATCCAGAAACATCCTCACAAACACACTCAGAAATGTTTGATCAGGAGCACCTCATGTGTAGTCAAGTCGCTACCTAAAATTAACCAGTATTAGTTATTAGTATTAGTGTTATTACTGTTAGTTGCTGCTGTAGTAATAACAGCAATAATTGACTAACAAGCTATTCCAAATCTCAGTCGTTTACAATATAATCCTTCATTCTGCTGATGTGGTTCAGTTGACCTAGGACTGGTTTGACTGGGTTATGCAGCTTTGCACTGTAATCCATTGTCTCCCAGTAGGCTGCAACTGGTTTTGCTCTGGGCTCCAGACTGAAGGGGATGTGGCTATCTTGGGCATATACTTCTCATAGCGGAAAACAAAATCACAAACTTATTCAAGAGCTTTGTTTGGAAAACCTGTATTAACATTGCATTAATCAAAGCCAGTCAAATATTCAAGCCCCAAATCAACAGTACAGGGATGTACTCTGTACTCTGAGTGGGAGACGGAGACAAATGGATTATTTACCAAGCAACAATCCCAACTGTTTTGGGACAATAATTGTCCTGCTCAGACTAGAGATTAAATTTCAAGGATTCTAAGACCATGACTTATCTATTTATTTTATTTTTATTTTTTTAGACTGAATAAACTTTCTGATTAGAGGAACCCATCTCTCAGAAGACAGTCCATGGAGCTAGAATGAATCATACACTTGAAAAGAGTTGCAGACAGTAGCCATAGAAGATTCACTGATAATATTAACCAATGAATGTGTTCAAGACTAGTTAATTCTTGGATCTCTTAGTTCTAGTAAATCCCAGATCCATGAAGATCATACCGTACTTTGAGTGTGATAATAGGCTAGTTCTGTGGGCTTTAAAATTTCCTCATGTGCTTCAGTTAGCTTAACAGAACTTATCCTGCTGACAAAGAGGATATAGCTTGAGTGAAAGAGAGGGAGACACAGGGAGTAATGAGAATATACAATTAAGAGAAAACAGTGTAGATGAGAAATGAGGCATCGTGGGGATGGCATGGACTAAGTTTCTGGGAACCTATACTTTTTAAAGATCTGAAGAAACTCAGTACAAACATATATCTACTTAATAGGAACTTATTTATATACTTGCTTATATTAAAAATAACTTTCACTCATTAAATACACATGTGAAGAGTGGAGAGAGAATCCAAAGAGAGGAATAAAATGGTATTTGTAGCATATGTTATCAAAAAAAAAAAAAAAAGAAACAAACAAAAGAAAGAAAGAAAGAAAAAAAGAAGGAAAGAAAGAAAATAAGCAAGAAAGAAAATAAAGAAAAAGAGAAGGAAAGAAAGAATTAATACCTAGAATATATTGGAATATCACCTTTATGGGAAAAAAAAGAAACTAAACAACCAAAGAGAAAGATAAAAAAAGAAAAAAAAATCCAACCTGTGTTTTATACACACACATGAGTATGCATACACTTAAGAAAGTAAATAACAATTGAAAACATATCAGTTCATTAGTAATTCTAAAAATGAAAACTAAATCTCAGTGAAATATTATGTTACACTGATCAGATTGAGAAAAATGGAAAAACCTGACAAAGCCAAATTCTGGCAAAGATGTTAACTAACTGGAAATTTGCTACATTATTGTGAGAATTTTTGCAACCAGTTTGGAAAATTATGTGGCATTATCTAGGAAATTTGAAAACGAACATAATACGTAGTCTGGAAATTCCATTCCTAGGTATATGCCATAGAGCTGTACTGTCCCTACAACATCCAGTAGCCCCATGTGGCGATTTAAATTTAAATTTAAATAAAATCAAACTAAAAATTCAGTTATATTAACCACATTTCAAGTAGTATATGTTCCTATATGACATATGATGAATGGCTACCATTTTGGACTGCACGGACAAGGACATTTTCATCATTCATATCACTAAGAGACATAAAAATAACCTTTACAATATTATTTGTGATATCCATAAACTGAAATGTCCAACAATTTTAGAATGGATCAGATAGTTGTGCTATATGCATGTAATTCTATACTGCAAGGAAAATGAAAAATTAGAGCTATTCCCAACAGACTGGTTAAATATTAAATGAATACACTTGATAATGATTCCATTTATGTAAAAGTCAACCAAAACCCAAAACTAAGAACCAAAATTGCATTATATCAATTGCAGTGGCACACATAGATAGAAAATCTTAATGAAAATCAAGGAAATCACACACCTAGGTATGTGGACACATACACACATATGCATACACAGAGGGTGGGGGACAGAGAATGAATGAATATGAGAAGGGCCCATATTATCCTAAATTTTCCAGACTCAGAACTATTAGACAACCATCTGGGATAAGGATGGAGGGAAAAATGACAAGTTTTCATCAGATGTATAATATTTAAGGAAAGAAAAGGATATTCAAATAAAAACATCCATCAGGAAGTTTTGAAATCACAAAGACTGGTCTGGGCTGAAATCATAGATTTAAGAATCAGCCACATAGGGATAACAGTTGAAGCTGAGAGATTAGGTAAAAGTCTTAAGAACCAGGCTACATGGGGAACCAAATGTAAAAGAAGAGAAAAGGAGAAGAAAAGAAGGAAAGATAAATCTTCTTTAATGGACTTGTAGCAGTTTGCCCAAAGCAATTTACCCTGTGTGTATTCTGTGCACAAATGCTGTAGATTTCCCATATTGCAGCAGAATAAATTCATCTGAATTTCCCCTGATTCTGAAAAGAAATCCTGGCATTAAACCTCTGCATGTTCAACTTTTACCTATTTTAGAGACAAGAAAACAAAACAAAATAAAACCTCTTTGTTTCTGAAATGTCAGCTAAAACTTCATTTCTTGCGGTAAGACTTTGTTGCCCAGGCCCCCCTGACCTAAATCAGGTACATTGATAAACTCAGTGTCTACTTTCTCTTTGTACCAATGAGCACAGACTGAAATCTTAAGTCTATAGTTTGCATATGGCTGCTTTATTATAATTACCTTCTCCCTTAAATTCTACCAAAGTGAGAAACATGTCATTTTAATTCACCATTTTATTTCTAGTTCATATGCATAAGAGTTGAGCACATATATTTATGGAACACCTGACTGAATAAATGAATGAATGAATGAATGAATGAATCAATCAATCAATCAATTAGAACCTTGTTCATTTGCACTAGCCTTGCATCTCTGTGCATCATGTGTATAAATTAAGGGCAGGGATGGGATTAAGTAGACATTTCCTTTATTCTGAGGTCTTTTAGACATTTTCCATAATCATATACATGAAACGTAAAACTCCCCTTTTTACAGGACACATCACAGGATCGTAAATAAACAAATATCAAAAAGAAGAAAACTAAGTTTAGCTGAACTTGTAAGCTATCAACAAATTGAAGTCAACAGCCCTGTCTCTTGTTTCTTTGCCCCCTTCTCCACATTTCAAGGGTGAAATATTCAGTCTCCAGGTTTCTTGAATACTTTTCCACCCATTGGTTTTCATAAAATATTGCATAGTGCTTTCAAGTAAATTTATTTCAAAGTGCTATCAGTCCTAAAGACATTTTATC
This sequence comes from Panthera tigris, assembly GCF_018350195.1. Classification (NCBI taxonomy): domain Eukaryota; kingdom Metazoa; phylum Chordata; class Mammalia; order Carnivora; family Felidae; genus Panthera; species Panthera tigris. The sequence goes on along the minus strand of NC_056663.1, from coordinate 176,063,989 downwards.
TTGTACCTTTAATTGTGTAATGGATATGCTAAAACTGTCAAGCATCCAAGATAAGCAGGCTTTAAGTTCACACAAAGGATTCTTTCTCTACAAAGTGGGAAAGGTGATATAGATACATTTGAATTCATTCATTATTTTGTCCAAATGGATTCCAAAAAGAATAGACACTGGTCTTAGAATTTTGGAAATGTTCTTCATTTTTTTTTCTTCCCTTTGTATTTTCAGGGTAACTGTTGTTAAATGGTTTGCTAAGCCCTAATCATTAAAGACTTTACACAGTTAAATTTGAGGATTAGGTATTTACCAGTTCCCAGATTTAGATATTAATCCAGGATGTACATGAATTGAAATTGGCATATACGTGCTTTCTACTCTACCAGATGTTCTGAGAAATCTTTGGAAACTTAGGGATTACTACCAGCATATTGATTTGGTGGAACTCATTTGGCTAGACCTTTCAGAATGAATGGATTTACTCAGCAATACTTGACACAAAGAAATATAGAAAAATTCATATAGATGTACCCTGCCTGTCTTTTAAGGCATTTTGACTTCAATTCTTCTAAGATGAGATGATTTTGAGTAGGACATTTCTGACTTTAATTTTGGGATAAAACAGTGTTCAGAATAAGCTTTTTTCTTTGAGATTATATAAATTCAACTTAAAAAGTTTCAGAACTCTATTACCAATTTGATGGAAAAACATTTAAACTTTTGTAAAACTCTGAGTAAGATTACATCTGGATGGGTAGGCTTTTTTTTTTTTTTTTTTTTTTTGCAGGAACAGTCCAGGTTTCTACAAATTCTAATAAACCTTGAACTGTCAAATAAAGTTGACTAATAAAAGAGTCAATTAGGTTATGGAAATAAAAATAACATTTAAGACAGAATAATCAGTTGTTGTATTTGTCTGTTGTGAGGATTCAGAAAGATTTGTGGACGTTTTCTTAGATACTGGCTAAGACAATGAAGCTAAATAAGACATTGCAATTTTACATCCTCAAGAGGAATCATATCACTCAATGACCTTTTCCTTGTTGTTGGCCGACTAGATGCGGCGTCCTGAGCTGGAGGTCCTGTGCTGAGATGCTTCAAAGCTTTGTTAAAAATGTTTGGGTCTTCATGAAGTCCTATTATACCCAAATTTACCAGGAGATTTGGATAGGAATGGGGTTGATGGGCTTCATCATTTATAAAATCAGGAGTGATGATAAAAGAAGTAAAAACTTCGAGTCCTGCACCTGTTCATGGTCATCATTAGCCAGTTTTACTCTGGAGTACACATCGGCTGGAACATCAGTCTGGCTGTAAACCTCAGCAAGCTCTGTTAGATAGGAACATGGAGCATCGCTGTGCCCTTGTAGATGTATTGCTTTCATTTTGGCATGTATAAACATACCCAGGAAGTGAAAAGAAAGAAAGAAAGAAAGAAAGAAAGAAAGAAAGAAAGAAAGAAAGAAAGAAAGAAGAAAGAAAGAAAGAAAGAGAAAGAGAGAGAGAGAGAGAGAGGGAGGGAGGGAGGGAGGGAGGGAGGAAGGAAGGAAGGAAGGAAGGAAGGAAGGAAGGAAGGAAGGAAGGAAGAAAAGGAATCATATCAAAATTGTGGGCAATAGCCTGGGCAGTTTGCTTCTAGAAGTCCTATTTAAGCTATTGGATCCAGTTTTAGGTCATTTTAATACTGAAATCTCTCATTGCATGGTTTCCAGTGGCAACAGGAAATTTCAAGAGAACAGGAGACCTGTTTTTGTACTAATTTGGACATTTTCCTAAGCGCAGATAACTTTGTCCGACCTGAAGTGTTATGCCAGAACCAGAAGTGAGTGTAATACAGGGTTTATCTAGTAATCCTGCAGTTTGATAATTCTTTATGCATTTTGCTTGTATATTTATTTCTAACTTATCTATTTCTAAAAATTACTTGAGCCAAGATAAACTTAAAAAACAACTTTATAAAAAAGAAGCCTGGAGGACAGCATAAGAAACTGAGGTAAAAGGTGTGTTCTGAGCTTGCTGGTATAAAAGTTAAGATGAAAAAAAAATATATATATATATATAGGTTTACATAACAAAAGGAAGTCTATTAGCTACTCAGATGAGATCATTATTTTCCAGAGATGTCAAGGAAAAAGTCTCAAATAAATGTTTACATACAAATATTATTAGTGTGTTTAATAATGTTGTTATGTAAGTTCATCAATATGTTAGTTTCAATGAAACTGATTTGCAATTTATTGTGGAGGTCTCTATGCTTTTTCATTATAAAGTTCATTGGATGAAAGGAAAACAGGCATTATATTCCTTTATTCTGTCTCCAGACCACAAAATATGTTGGGGAATATTAAGTACATACCTAGAGCCTAAAATTATAGAGTGAAAGAAATGATTAAAGACCATAAGTGTTCATTTCCTTTTTATACCAGGTGTCGAAAACACTTCACATAATACTTGGGATTATTCCTTATGGATATGTTAAATTATTGGCTATGTAGGAAATTTCCATTGGGTCTACTAGGAGATACCTATTAACAGAAAGTAAATCATGGTGGCAGTAATAGTAAGTTTTCTAAATTTTACTTATAAGAAGTAATAAAAAAAAAAAAAAAAGAAAAAGAAAGATCAGTTTGGAATTGTTAACAGAAAACCCCATAGTAGCCTTTTGAAAATTTCAAGGAATTTTCCTTTTAATGTTAGTAACTGAACTGGAACACTCATCAGTTTAGTTTCTTTAGGTACTTGTAATATACTTTTTAGTACTATAGGATTGTGGGGTTTTTTTATGAATAAAGTTTATTTTTTAGATAAGTTTTAGATTTACAGAAAAAACCGAGCAGATAGTAAAGGCTGTCCATAAACTTCCCCACCTCCCCGAGTATAATTTCTACTATCATTCACATATTAGTGTGGCATATTTATGAAAATTAATGAACTACTGTTGATATATTATTAACAAAAATACATAGTCTATTCAGAATCCCTTGGGTTTTATCTAATGTCCTTTTTGCTCCAGGAACCCATCCATGCTACCATATTTTGATTCATAAACTGGTGCTCTTTGGGGAAAAAATAAACTGTTACTCTTTCATTAGCTTTTCATTTAAGGGATTATCTGATATATTTATTCATTTTTGTATTACTCATTACTCTTCATTTCTGTTTGGGAAAAAAATATGTAATTCTTATTCAATTTACATGACTTTGTGGGAATGCCCTAAGTATGTTTCACTTATATACCTGCTATTTTTTCCTATCTTTTATCATTTTATTAAGTACCATTAATTGTGGTGAAATGGTAGGTAATGGTTTTAATATGTTACGTGCGTTTGTCTTTCTGATGTGCTTTCATTGTCTGTTGGGAAGCTCTTTTGTTCCTTTCTTTCTGCAGTATTTTTATGTTATCTGACATCATATGTGTGTGTGTGTGTGTGTGTGTGTGTGTGTGTGTGTGTATTTATTTATTTATTTATTACGTGAAAGTAGTTTTCCCAAACTTATGAATGTTGCACAAATTCAGAATAGCTACCTCCTTCCTCCTTCATTTCCTCCTCCGGCTTCTGTTCCTCCTCATTTGTCTTTTCTTTTTTTTTTTTTTTTTTTAATTTTTTTTTTTTTAATTTTTTTTTTTCAACGTTTATTTTATTTTTGGGACAGAGAGAGACAGAGCATGAACGGGGGAGGGACAGAGAGAGAGGGAGACACAGAATCGGAAACAGGCTCCAGGCTCCGAGCCATCAGCCCAGAGCCCGACGCGGGGCTCGAACTCACGGACCGTGAGATCGTGACCTGGCTGAAGTCGGACGCTTAACCGACTGCGCCACCCAGGTGCCCCCTCATTTGTCTTTTCAAAGCTTCCTCTTTTGTGGTTTTCATATATATGGCAATTTTTTTTTTGCTTTCTAAGGTCTCTTGGTTATGTATCCTTCTAATTTTCTTCCTTCCTTTTTTCCTCTTTTATTTGGACCTTAAAATTTCTCCATTCCTATCATCTTTATCCTGATTAATATTTATTCCCTTACGAGAAATTTCTCTTCAGTGCAAGGCCTTGTTAGGAAAGTGAATATAGTTGGTTGATTTTAAGGATTCATGGTGGTTAGACTCACATTTTGGGGAGGTTCTTATGAAGGCAAAATGATAATAATAATAATAATAATAATATTAATAGCAGTAACAACAATGTATTTCAAGTCTGGAAATGGATCCTAAATAGAAACTCATTCTTCTGACTCTATGAATTAGTAATAAGAGATTTTAGCAAGTTGTGTACTAGATAGGATTAAAAAGTAAGATTCGGAGCACCTGGGTGTCTCAGTGGGTTAAGCATCCTACTTCGGCTCAAGTCATGTTCTCACAGTTTATGGGTTTGAGCTCCCCATCAGGCTCTGTGCTGACAGCTCAGAGCCTGAAGCCTACTTCGGATTCTCTCTCCCTCTCTCTCAAACAGGATCGTTGCAGACATTTGTATATGTGATTCAGACATTTCCAGTAAAACAAAGTCTATCACATAAGAGAGATGCTCTCTCTCTAAAAAATAAATAAACATTAAAAAAAACTTAAAAAAAAGAAGTAAGATTTACTTAAAATTCTCTACTCATGAAGATAGGATAAAGAATTCTATTAATAATGTCAACACAGGGGCGCCTGGGTGGCTCAGTCAGTTAAGCGTCCGACTTCAGCTCAGGTCACGATCTCGCGGTCCAGTTCGAGCCCCGCGACGGGCTCTGGGCTGATGGGTCAGAGCCTGGAGCCTGCTTCCGATTCTGTGTCTTCCTCTCTCTCTGCCCCTCACCCGTTCATGCTCTGTCTCTCTCTGTCTCAAAATTAAATAAACTTAAAAAAAAAAAGCTGCTGAGGATTCAACTCAGTTTAAAAAAAATAATGTCAACACAATATATTAAATTCGTAGTAACAACTTTAATTTAAGGTCGCCACAGCTAAGTGATAAAACATAATCTTACCATAGAATATTAAGTTATCTGAACTAATGGAATGAAGAAATTTCTTATTGAATGGATAGGATATAGCATTTATTTTTTTTAAATGTAAATTTAGTATAACTGCAATCAAATTAAATACACCATAATTAAATAAAATATCCTAATTTTTTCATACAAAAAATAAATCAGAGTTTACAGAATAGCCATTAAAAATGTTAAAACAAATAGACTAGTCAAAGAGTATAAGATTTACCACATATTAAAATATAATATTAAGTCATTGAAAAGAAAACAATGTAGTCTTATTATAGAAATGGACACATATGGGGTGCCTGAGCGGCTCAGTTGGTTAAGCATCTGACTTCAGCTCAGGTCACAATCTCGCAGTCTGTGAGTTTGAGCCCTGTCTCGGGCTCAGTACTGACAGCTCAGAGCCTGGAGCCTGCTTCTGATACTGTGTCTCCCTCTCTCTCTCTGCCCTTCCCTCATTTGCTCACTCTCTCTCTCAAAAAATAAATTTCTCTAAAAAAAGAAATGGACAAATACACTTGCAGAACAGGAAAGACACACACACACACACACACACACACACACACACACGGAGGGGGTGAGGGAGAGAGAGAATTTATATAAATATATATGAATAGAATTAATTATTTTTTAAATCATGAAACTGTCACAATCACATTTTAATATGCCACATTTTTTTACAGAATTTCTGCAAAAGGATAAAATATATTAAGTTGTTGTTTTCAGGTATTACCAAAAAAAATCTCTTTGAAAAGTTTTCATTTTAGATAGAAGGACAATTCAGATTCGAGGGACAATTCTTTTCATTTTTATATTAAATAGTAAGAAAACAAGGAAAAAATTTAGCAAAGTTAAGTTTTAATTTCAAATATCAATCAGCTTAATTGTCAAACTCTTTTTATAGATCCTGGGCTACTAAAACTCTTGCACTTTCTAGATAGATTTCCATAAATTTCAAAGGAATCTAGGAAAATCAATATTGTTAATTGAATCCAATGTTGCTTCCCAAAATATTATAGTACTATTGTAAAGATTGGAAGGGATAATGAATATTTCTTTGTCAAAAAACATTGTCTGCCTCCTTATATTATTTTAAGATTACCAACTTTGGCCATATACTTTCCATAAGAAAGTTCTAGTTCTTACATAGTACATTTCAAGCTAGGCAATAACCATTTCACATTCTATGGCAAAATTTCAAACAGGATAGTTACAAACGTTTGTATATGTGGTTCAGACATTTCCAGTGAAATGAAGTCTATCACATAATTTAAGGAAGATGGGAGTTCATCCATTGTAATATTGGAAAGGAAGATGAATTAACATTGTTAGATAATTTATTCAGTGAATGGAAACACTTAAAAATGCAATTTTGGAGAAACAAAGATACATTTTGCTTTTTTTTTAGTATAAGCTTAACATGCATAAATATTGCATATTTGGAAAGCAGCAAAATACCATGTTCAGAAAATTGTAAGTCTTTTCTATTATTTTAATCATGGTAGTACTCAATCTGTGTCTGGTCTGAAACAATGCTATCATTCTTAGCAATAATTAGGTAAAGGTTGATCAATTAAATGGACATAATACTTTTTGGAGAAAGTAAAGTGAAAAACAGGAAGAAAAAGATATTTCTCTAATTATTTAGCAGAATATAGCTATAGGCTAAACAGTAACTTGGGTTCTATTGGAATGGCTAAAAACATAGATTCACATATAGAGAAGCTGAAGGTGACTGTGATTCGCCCTGTCTTTTACTCTTCGTGTCAAATACTCATTTGCTAGAAGTGCATTTGGTATTGTCGTGACAGAGTCTTGCACTGAATTCTAAAGGAGGCGATCTTGCTCTTGAGACATATCCACTCCATCCTCTGTTTTCACTCACAGGCACTATAACAGAAAGTAGAGATACCAACTATGTCACGCTTATATGGAAATTTATCAGAACCCTTCATTTCTCCACTTTTTTATTACCAAGTCCAGAAGTGAAATCACATTAAATGGCATTAACTCAGGTCAATTCATTAACTTGGGAGGCTTAACAATCAGCAACACATTCTTAAAGTACAGAAAGAGGAATGCCCACTTTAGCCATTCCGGATTATATAGTCTTTACACCCCATAGGTATTAAACGATATATACAAACAACAAGCTAGAACATATTGCAGACGGTGGCTTTCTTCAGAGCACGGAAGAATAACAAAGACCTTTCCTGTTCCCATATTTCCACTTGCAGAATAATAGGTAAGGGAAGCTTTTGTGTAAGAATCTATGACTCTGGTATAGCTGGGGTTGTATTTACGCTTCTTTCCTCTCTTTACTCTTATTCAAAGGCCAATAGTTAGCAGATTTTATTTGAGCTGTAGGGCCTTAGTAATAAAATGTCTTTGGCTGGTGCCCCTTTTGACATTTATGACATGCCAAATCAAACTAGAGTTTATTAAAGCCTTCATGCTCACTGCTTTTATTTTATTCATTTTCTCCATTTTTATAATTTCAGTATTTACAAAAGGCACTTATTTAGTAGAGTTTCTTGATCCATATCTCAACTGCTCAATTTCGTTTTTAACTTCTGACTTGATGTGTTTTTATGGTGTAGATACAGGTGACACATCACAAGAAGTTTGCCACCCCCACTAAGATTTTCAATTTTATGTGATTTTGATAAACCAGAATTACTTTCTGTTATTCTGAAACTGCCCAGCCATTCAACCTCCCAGGGATTTTGCCAAAGAAAAGAGTCACTCTGCAGCTTTCTGCTCTTGTAACCAGGGAGAATGATTCTAACACAACAGGAATATATGCTGCTAGTGTGCTTTTGACCAAATCAGCCCTCTCGCTTCTCCTTCCCTCCCTCCCTCTTTCACTCTTTCATTCCATGAATTATGGCTTCACATTTCCCATTATATGTTAGAATTTTTTCACAGGATGCCCTACAAACCTGACACAATCTTCTCCAAGCAATCTAAATTGAAACTCGTTTTGAAACATTCCGGGGTGCCTGGGTGGCTCAGTTGGCTGGGCATCTGACTTTGGCTCAGGTCATGATCTCAGGGTTTGTGAGTTCAAACCCCGTGTGGGGCTCTGTGCTGACAGCTCAGAGCCTGGAGCCTTTTTGGATTCTGTGTCTCCCTCTCGCTCTGCCCCTCCCCTGCTCTCACTCTGCCTGTCTCTCTCTCTCAAAATAAATAAACATTGAAAAAAATTCAAAAACATTCCTTAGTCTTTTCTTAATCCTGTGGATTTTTGTTTCTGTTGATGGAAAACATGCCCATGGATCAAAATCTCAGTGCTAACCTTGACTCTCTATTTTACACAGACTTTGAAAAATCATCTCTGACCTTATCTTCCAACCTCTCCATCCCAATACCTTCTCACAGCATGAATTTTACCCAATGAAACCTTACTACATATGATATAGTTATATGGGCACAAAGACAAATAGGGAATTTTTAATAAGATAGGAGGCTTGGGCCGCCTGGGTGGCTCAGTCGGTTAAGCGGCCGACTTCGGCTCAGGTTATGATCTCGCGGTCTGTGAGTTCAAGCCCCGCGTCAGGCTCTGTGCTGACAGCTTAGAGCCTGGAGCCTGTTTCAGATTCTGTGTCTCCCTCTCTCTGACCCTCCCCCGTTCATGCTCTGTCTCTCTCTGTCTCAAAAATAAATAAACATTAAAAAAAAAAATTTTAAAAAATAAATAAATAAATAAATAAACGTTAAAAAAAATTAAAAAAAAAAGATAGGAGGCTTGAATACAAATTATGTTTTTTGTTCCCATTGTATTAAGTACATTTACTTTATTTTATGTGGAAGGATTTCCACATTTCTTTTATTTATTCATGTAACAAATAGCTATTTGGTAGATTACTATTTACTAAATTTACGGTTTACTCTGAGACAATCAATGAAGAGCAAATTGGCCAGATTACTGCCTTCATGGATCTTACAGATAATGGGAAGAAAGGCATTAAATAATGTTACAAAATTACAAAAGAATAGTAATTGCTGGAAAGTTACAGTATAGGATGTAGCACATGTGACATTAACGTTGGTTCTCATTTTGGAAGAAATGGCTAAATTAAGGCCTGTGTGATTAGACTGCAGTGTTAACCAGGCAAAATCATATATATGAAGGCCTCAAGGCAAGAAAATTCTTGGTATCAATCGTCACTGATCACTGATGGCTGCAAATGGAATGGGGGTTGGAAGTTTTGTTTCGGTTTCATTTTGTTTCCTTGGAGTTTTGAACATTCTTGTGAGTACAGATCCTCTTAGATGATCTTATCCGAAAAAAGAAACTGTAGTCCATCACAAAAAAAGCAAAACAACAACAACAACAACAACAAAACAAACAGCCCCCCCAAAACAATTCATTAATCTAAGAAAAAAATCTTACTTAAAAATACAGTGGTAATGGTACTTTAAAATTTTAAATCCTACTGAATAATTCAATGTAAATTTACAAAGATTTTGCTAAATATATACCTATCTGAATCCTGACACTATTGCAGAGAATCTTTTGGAGTACCTAAACGTATGTACGATGAGACTAGTTTTGCAGTACGTGAAGACACTTTACAAACATAAATTTGGAAAAGAGACTTCATGGACCTGTGCTTTCAAAATAACTAGTTTTATGTGTCTACCTCCATAAAACAACTGATCGTTCAGTACTAAATATAAATCTCAGGTTTCTTGAATTTCTTTTGTCAGAATAGCTAGCGTAAATGACCCACTAAATACAACCCTTGGAAAAAAAAATTATAGATTGCATACTCACACTGGTAAGCACAGTGTTTGTTTAGTAATGGAGCCATGTTGATTAACTATTATGACTAATATTTTTGGGAATCAAATTGTTTAAGTGGATCATTGGGTTCTCTGCAATGTGAAATTCTAACCGAGACATGAAATGCCTACTCTGCCCTTAGGTTTTGTTATTGCCTTAAAAATGATTGTTGTGATAGATGATGACTCTCAACCTTCTGTAAATTTGATGTGATTTTATGTATTGATGATTCCTTTTGACATCCTTAATTCTGCTGAGTCTCAGGATCATTTATATCTGTTTTCTAAAAATCTGTAAATTATTTTTAGTTACATATATTTCATCTACAATTCCATACTTTTTAATATACCTTTTGATGCATATCAAAAATTTCAGATTTATGTCTCTACTTATAAATATTTTAACTCCTTAAATGTGAGTGCATTATACAAACACTGTATGTACAAAAATAAACAGATATGGCATTTATCAACACTTTATTTCCAAACACTATGCTTAGTGTACTTTAGGGGCATGTACATTCCCATTAGATGTCAGAAGCAATTGAAGCCAAATCACAATAAAAATACATAGAATAAGTTCCAGATCTTGTGTGTGTGTAGTTGGATGTTTTTATTGGAGCTGAATATTTAAGGACTTAAATGGAATCAGTTTGCAATTTTTTAAATGCAATAATTTAATAATGTGTTTGTCTTAATGTATAATTCCAGTTATAAGATTAATGTATAAAAATAAACTTGAGAAATTCTGGCCTTTAGTTCTAGCTTCAGTTTTATTTATCAAAAGACTGGAATTCTTTTGTGCTTTTTTTTTTTTTTTTTTTTTTTTTTTTTGATGTTTAAGGAGAGACTGAGGAGGAAGCTATGTCTTAGCTATGTCCTTTTTTTCTTTGCTCATGCAATTATCCAGAAGGATACAATGCCCACAGATCTGTGGAGTGCTGAACCATCAGTATTTTTGTCTTTTATGCATGATCAATTACATAAGCTAGCATAACATAAGCTCCCACAGAATTAGCAGGTCTGCGAAAGTGCATGATTCACTACACAGAGTAGTGTATTAAGTTTGAAGCCGCTCTGCCCTTCATCCTGGATTTGTCCTTCTGGTTCTTTGTATAATCTAGGACAGCTCGTAACATGCATTTGCTGGAACATTCACAGTTATGGGAAGGAACTACTCTTGTGGATGCTTTATATACTATATGAACGTTTTATAGCATAAATCTTCTAGATTTGCAAGATTAAACTAACTCATCATTTAGTAATTATGTGTATTTTCACTGTTGCTATTAATTTCATTTTTATGATCATGAATATGCATTTAAATAGCATAGCCTAAATTCTCAGAATTTCTTCTAATATAGTGCCTATGGATTCTCATCCTTATCACAAGGCCTACGGGTTACCAAAACTACCTTTCAGTATCAAATTAAAGCTGTACACTGCTATCACATTTGTTAATATAAAGTGTAAACAAGACCATAGTTAAGGAAGATTGTTACTACTCCCCGACCCCCACCGCATTCGCCTTTTATGTGCTTCCCAAGATTCCATTGATTGCAGCATAGAAATCTCACCTCCTCATGTGACAAAGCCATTCATTATCTGGTCTTTATCTTCCTATCTTATCTTTGGCACCTTCTGCCTTATATTAGAATCTAAATAAGCCTAAACTACATATGTTTTCCCAAAGATTCCATCATATTTCCTGTTTGCTGATGCATTTTTATCTCACTGGAATGTCTTTTGCTTCTGCTTTATTTTCTGCCTCAATTGTCAGATGTCATCTCCAAGATTTCTACTTGACCGTTTTGCCTGAGTCAAATGTCCTTTCTCTATTCTCTTTTATAGGAGCTTTTGCCACAGTATGTTAAATTCATCTTCTTAAGTGAAAATCCAGAGAGAACATTATTATTCCATTTACCAAAATCAATTTTGAAGCAAATATTCCCTACAGGGATCTACTATATAGACTTCGTGTAGATGGGGATGATTCTTTACTTATTCTGGTATAATCCTACATTGAGTAGCTCCCTAATAAATGACTCTAAATTGAAATGAATTGACTGATTGTGAGACATTAGTCAAAGAATGCCTTTGAGCATGTGGAAGAAATAAATATACTGTTACAAACCCATAATTAATTAAAATGTTCTACTAATTGAATTGTCTGGTAAACTGAGGTTAACTAAACAACTCATTGCTTTGGTCTTCCTAATGAAATTTTTCTAAAATATACACAATTCATTTGGATGCTTTAGTGTATGTGTATTATGGACCTAATAATACCTTTCTGATGACTTATTGTTGATGTTCTGTAATTCATGTCTACACAACTTTGATTACATGCTGACTTGAGTTGTTTGTTTTGTTCTTAATTTTATTGGTCCAACAGATTGTAAGATATTGAAGGGAATGAAAATTGTCCTGTATTAATCCTTCATTTAGTCAGCAGTCTTAGTCAAGAATGGCTCACTACAATGTCCATATTTTAAAGAAGAGAAGTAAGAGAGTAAAAAGAGGGCATGTCCTGTGAGCAAATGATTAGGGACAAAATCAGAAGAGTCATATTTTATCATAATTACTGCTCTGCCCATATTTAACAGGAAGAGATTATACAGGATGCATTCGCCAGGAGGGTGGGAATCGTGGCAACCATGTAGAATACTGCCTACCTCACTTTTCATAAAGCTTTACCATAATTATAGACTATAAAGGAGATTAAACTAAGTGTTTATTTTACCTAGGGCAAAAAAATTAGCAATTCATTTTAATATATGCCTACCCAACTACATTTTTGTGATGGTCATTTTTCTCTTAAATTTTATATCTCACACGTAAATTCAAGTATTTATTTATTTATTTTTAAAGTTTACAGAGGTTTTGCAATTCCAATTACTTCGATTTTCTGAAAAGAAACTAAAGGTACTAGTGACTTTGGTGACATTTAATTTAATATTGAAAGTGAGGTAGATTTTCTTCAACTCACTATTTCTTTCAAAAGGGCAAAATCACCTGAGAAATATCTAATTTTCAATTTAAAATATCATTCTTACCAAACAGCTCTGAGCTTTCAGTGGATAGGATGTTTTATAAATCACTGGAGTCATTAAAAAAATTTCACCAAGTCCTGACAGTCCTTTTTTATGTCCTATTCTCAAATAATGCAATTCTTTTCAAGTACTTTAAATGGCTCTGAAGCTAATAATCATGTAGAAAGCCCTCCTTTTTTTTAAACATAAAGAATTATTTTAAAAGGAATAACACAGGTCAGTTGTATTTAAATATTTTGCCGTGTATATGTGTTTTCTAACTCTAAAGCAAATGGTACCATTTTATTCATTTTGTTATATCAACTGAGTATCTGTAGAGTGCCAATGTCTGATTTCAAAGTCAAATGGAAACTTAGTGAACATTTCAGATTAGAACCTCTGTATTTGTTAATTCTATAAGTAGTTTTATTTTTATCTCCTTTCCCCAGAAATCTTCCAAAGATATGGGAATGATAACATATAAAATACAAGCCATTACTCAAGTGTTCACCTAAGCAGAAAAGAATCCTTTTGAAATTTGAATTACAATAATTTTAGCTCCAATACTGCAAAGAGTATATACACAAACACTACCATTCAGAAAGAGCAGTCAGTGATGTCTGCATGGGATGAGGAACACTACATTTTACTGGATAATGCCTTCTAAAAAAAATTTAAAAAAAAAAGAGGAAGCTGGATGGTCATAAGGGCATTTTCTAAGACAACACACATAGCTGGCCTGCATCCTATGGAGTTTTAATGCGAGCATCAGTCATTTTAGACCTACCTGGAATTTGATGGTGCTACATGTATTAAATTTAGCCCATTAACTATGACTTATGGACTAAATAGTCTGAGCACATGGACTAGGTATTCTTAACATTAACTTAATGCTAAATTATGTCTGTTTAGCCAAACTTTGTGGGGAAGATTTAGATTGTCTAAGCACGTGACTAGAAAAATTGAGTAAGCCCACGATTATTGACACCTATAAGCCAGCACTGTATTAATTCCTTCCATGCATTGTCTCATTAATGCACAAAACTCCATGAGGGAAATAGTGTTATTATTCTCATCTTGTAGATAAGGACTATAGTAACAAAAAATCATTTAGCTACTGTTATAGGTGGAATTTGAACTCTGAACCATCTGCTTTTTAAGAATGTTCCTGGATCTACTACAATTAGCACATTTGTGAGAAGCAACAAATAAGTGAAAATCCAGAGACAACATTATTATTCCATTTACCAAAATCAGTTTTGAAACTAATATTCCCTACAGGGGTGAATTTTCCTTCAGGATATAGAGGAAGCATCAGGCATCATGGGGACCATATAACTTTTCCCAATTAAAACACAGAATGAAGATTACACCAGATTTTCCTTCAGCTGGATCAGAATGGATCTTTGAATCTTGCAAGACCTATACCTTCAGAGAAGAATAGAGCCATATGTTTGGTTTGTTCTGAATTACCTATCCAATATAGGGTCTTACTTTTTGGAGTTTCATTCAACCAGGTTAAAGTTGCTTGCCAACTTTTTCACACCTTCAGTCCATAGTAGGGTTGCCCAAAATAATATTCCAATATTATTTGGAGTAGTCAAGTGTGGTGCTGTATTGTACTCCCCCCTTTGGATACTTAAAAATCTAGCAGACCCCATCGAGTATATTTATGTGTAGATTTCATTTCAATGTAAAACATACAGAACACCAAAGAAGCAGAATTCAGGTAATCATCAGAGGTCTCAGAGACAGTCTTTGTGCTTTTGAATTTAAGAGTCTCTGGCTAAACCGCCAAGTTTATATGAGGAATCGTAGCTTCCAGGGACCACCCTGGAAAACAACTTTAAGTAGTTCCTCACATGGTCAAGCCAGGCACGTCAAACTGTTTGAACCAGTTGAGCTCTGAGTAAAGAAGCTAATCTTGTGTAGGACAAGATCACTAGGAAAATGTTGGGCTTTACACAGCACATCATAAAACCTATTCCCTTTATCTTAGACGAGAGTCAAAAAGCCAGGCATCTCCAGATATAAAGATAGACCTTTGCCTTTCCAGCTATAAATCAGCTCTCCTTACGTGCCCAGTCCTATATTCTGAAAGCATTTGTTAAATCTCATTAGTTAAGGTTGGGATATGTCTGAGGTTGTGTACATTTAATAATCTCTACATTTAAGACCCTTTAGAACCAGCCTGAATTTGTAAAGCTTAGGGTCGCACAGTTAACAGAGGTGCATAGACCTGAGAATGGTTCTTGTCTACCTGATGGGCCTAATTGATATTTGCTCATCGTATTTCAAACATGGATCACACACATGTGCTCTATGGTGATTCTAAGATGCAATATGTAAAAAAAAAAATGCAATATGTAGACTCTAGGTCTAATAAACCTACTAGGTATTTATCTGATCCTAATTAAGCATGAGGATTAGGAATAATGTCTTTAAAGACATATTGGAAAAAAAAAAACATTTGAATCCCTAAATTGTATATCTGAAACTAATATTGCAGTGTTTGTTAACTAACAGGAATTTAAATAAAACAAACAAAAAAAATGGAAATTACATTTGACTGAAATGCTGAATCTCTTCTTCCACTCCCCAAGAAAAATTCCAGAACGAAGCTCAAATATTTAACATGCACTCGTTTCTTGCTTTGTGTATATTATTCTTGCATTTTTCAACTTTAATTTAAATCTAATAAGAATGAAATTGTCATGTGGTCATGTTGACCAAAACCTAGCACAAATCTACAATTCAGCAATAAATATTCAAAAGGAGTCTAAATGAGTACCTTTCCCTAAATGTGATGCTAATCATACCAGGTCAAAACAGATAGTAATCTCATTGCTATTTGAATAAAATTTAATTAGACATCAGTCTTCACAAACTAATAATAGGCTGATATACAGTTAAATTGGAGTTCACGAACATTGGAGAAAGGAGTTACAAATATGGAGAGGGAGAGAACTAGAATAAAGTCCAGTGTGTGATACATATTGAAGGGATCTGCACAAACCTGTAGGCTGTAATAGAATTTCTAGATATAGAATCAGATATAGATATTTGTGTGTGTGCCCTTTTCTAGCTCTATCTGTCTAGAGCACTTGGAAGTAGAGAAACACTGATACATTGAAATTACCGAGCCCACAAATCTTGTTTTCTAATATAGCATTTTCTAGTGTTCCTTGGAGAATGGCTGCTATGAAAAATGCACACAAACAAATGCAGATTCATTTTTAAAAAGGAAGAAATAAAGGATCAGAGAGGCTGTATTACTTCCATAAAGTCACAAGTAAGTAAGTGCACAGATTTCTGGTTCAAAGAGAAACACTGCATTAGGCTGTTTGGGTTAAGATCCCTAAATCCTGAGATGGCTGGGTGGCTCAGTTGGTTAAGCATCCCACTTCGGTTCAGGTCTTGATCTTGCAGTCTGTGAGTTCAGCCCCGTGTCATGCTTTGCACAGACCATTCAGAGCCTGGAACTTGCTTCAGATTCCGTGACTCCCTCTCTCTCTGTCCCTCAAGCACTCATGCCCTCTCTCTCTCTCTCTCTCTTTCTCTCTCTCTCTCAAAATCAATAAACATTAAAAAAAATTAAAAAAAAAAAGATCCCAACATCCTTCACTTAACAGATTTGTGACCTTGGGCAAGTCTGTCAACCACTAGGCCTTAATTTCTTTGGAAGTAAATCTGTATAATAATAGTAATAAGGACTTCCTGAAAGGGTTGTTGTGAGGAACTAAATGAGATAATGCACAAAACCCTCTCTATACTGTAATTACTATTGGTGTTTACTTTCTGTTGCTATCAATTTTTTATCACGATGACTATTATAGGCAACCATGTCTATCTGCCTTCACAATATATGTACTTTTGGAAGAAAGACATAGAACTAAAGCAAGGATGTTACTGATGATGAAAACTATGCCAGAAAATGGGTTTTAAAACTTCCTGGTGTATTTGTGAGTCAGTGAAGAAAGTGTTCTAAAGAGTACAGAATGTATAAGATTGGGGAAGAGTGGGAAGCATGGTTTCACAGAGATGTCAGGACCACATTCTACTGCTCTGTGATATTGAAATGCATATGACCTTTTTTTCATTATTTTTTGAGTATAATAGATGCACAGTGTTACATTAGTTTCAGGCATACAACATAGTGATCGCGTAAGACTTTTCTTTGATAGAACATATTTTTGGAAATTTGGCTTTGCCTCAGTGTGCAGTTTGTTTTGATGTAGGACAGAAAAAGGAATTGTTTTTATGCTGTACACGGATAAAGGATAGTCACTGAATAGTTAATATGCCTAAATTGCATTGGGAAGAAAATAACATCATAAATTGAAAATAATTGGAGATGAATTCAAATATGAACTAGGAACATGTCATAATTATAGAATATATAAATTTAATCGATTCTAACTTAATATAGTAATGTAATAAATGATTTCACAAAGACACTCTGTAGGGAATGATTTTAATTGATGCGTATCTAATTCGTAATTATTAAAAATCCATAGTTTCATATAAATAATATAAATAATTGATGTGCTAAAACTATTATGTTTCTCCTACTAGGTATGTTTGTTTCCTTTGGAATCTCCATCCTGTTAATTTACTCAGCTATTTCTTTTGGTGGCAATGCAAGGATCAGTCCACAAAGACAAGCCAAGTGATCAAAAATTGATGTAATTATTTTTAAAAAAGTAGAAATGACAACACAATATTCATTTGTATTCTGTATTTCATCATTTTCCTCTTCATTTTCTGCTGGCACAATGCAAAGTCCAAAAATATTAGGACAGGGGAAAAAGAGGAAGTAAAGGTTAGAAATAATGAGCAAAATGGACAATCACTCCTAGATAATTGACAGTGAACTCCGTATCTCTGAAAGTAAGGGGCAACATCATTATCCCTATATTCCTGCAAAAACATGTGTGGGTCACTAAGCAGTATTGCTACCCTTACTTATTAAAGCATAAACCACTGGTATCTAGAAGAGCATAGCTAACTTTGGGGGTTTAATGAAGGTTTAAATGGGAATGAAACTTGACAAACCTTGCATGCGAAACTTCACTTGACCCAGAAGCACTGTTCATTTTGCAAAGTCGACGAAAGGTAAAAGGAAAGGAAAGAATGCATTACTATCCATGAACTGGTCCATTAGTTTTCTTTTTTGCAATTCATGTTATTGTATTTCAGCCTTCTTTTAATGGTAGATGTAATGTCGAAGACATTACTGATTAAAAGTTACTGTAGTAGTCCGATCCCTGAAAAAGATCACTGTAAAGTTAGGGGAAAAACCCTAAAAGGATGAGAGATAGCTGTTATAATACAAACAGAGCCTACTTCAAAAACATTATTTTTTTCCATCGCAAACAAACACTGATTGACTAATATGGTTATTACTAAGTATGACTATGGTTCCTTAATGTTGAGTCATCTATCATCTATAACGCTTCTGTGCCCTCCTCTCCTATTTTCACTCTGGTTTAGTCCTCAGAAAATGAGGTGAACCAAATTCCACAGTTCCAACTATAACCATAAATGCTATGTGAAAAGTAACATATCTTCCAGAATTTTTCACTCGCCTTCACAATGACACATACAAATAAGAACTTTAATAACCATTGATATTTTCACCTGTGAGGTGCATCTGTGTGAACTTCCAGCTAAGGAGACATAATTTATATAAAACACTAAGTCATGTCAGGTGGTCTTCTTCCTATTTTTTTTTCTCATGTGTAATAAGAAACTTTCAAAAATCACCTGCACTGTGAAGATATTTTGAAAGAAGGTCATTAGCGATACAAAGGGGAATTTGCCTCTGTCTGTGTTGAGCTACTGAGCCAAACAATAGAAATAATTTTGAAGTAGTGTTGAAAAATTCAATCTAGGAAAAATCAGTTTTGGTAATTTTGGCAGAAAAGTGAGACAAATTTCTACTTGTAAAGTGGAAATGAATATTTTGCTAGTTATCTAAAATCTTTTCCTGAGATCCAACTGTTTGTGGAAGATTCAGTTCAGTCCATAAGCCCCTCTTATCCCACCCTGTCCCATCCTGTCCCATCCTGTCCTGCTTCACTCGTTAAATAAGTAATCCAAATGCTGGGCTAGGCTTGGGAATACCGGAACAATGAATAAAGCCTTCCTTTGGAAGAACCATCTTGTCAAGTCAGCTAATAAAAACAACAATAAAAGCCCCCAACAAAACAGACCATGACAAAAAAGTGGGATGACAGTGATACTCTTGTTAGCTACCTGTGTCGCGGGAACATGGGGGGGTGGGTGTGTGGTTCTCAGGTGCCATAGAAAACTTTGATAGGGAAGGGGGAACCCGAAGCCTGATGGGTAAGCAGATATCAAAAAAGAGACACAAGGAAAATTGCTAGGCAGAATGGCTTGCATGCCAAAGATCTGTTACACGAGACAGCAGGGCGTGTTAGGAACATTCAAACTTCTTGGCTTCAGGTCGGAGTGTTTTCACATATATTATCTTACGTGGTTTTCAAAATAAACTCACCAGGCAGAAAGGGTGTTCTCCACTTCCCGCATTTCTAATGTCACAAAATAATTCCAGGAGGGATTTGAATGTTATAAAACTCAAAGGCAATGGTGGAGTTTGAATTCATTTTCTTCTATTAGAATAAAACATGCAAAACTTGGTAATAAATACTGAGACATGTAAATAAATAAAAGAGTAATAAAAGCTGACCCATAATGATGATTTTATGCCAGGTGCTGATAAGAGCTTTCTACATGTTATTCAATTCATCTGAACCTCACTACCTATGAAGTACTATAATTATCACCACTTTGTGGATTAGGATACCAAGGCACAGAGAGATGCACTGTCCCTGATTTCTCATGACTGGTAATTGGTGGAGCTAAGACATGAATCCAAATGGTTTAGACCCAAATCCCACACTCAGCCACTTTTCACTATTTTACTGTTTTATTTCTGCGAGAAGACAATGAATACAAAGCAGTGTAAAATAATCACAATAAAGGGGGGACAATTTTTGTATAGATGTGATCTATAAGATTTAGAGAGGAGAGGCTGCTAATTTTGGGCTGAAATATCTGGTTTAGAAAGAGAGAATTAACAAAATAATTGACAATCCTGATGCTGTGGTGGTTTGCTTAGATCCTTCTTCAGAACAGAGGTACTCACTCTAACTTCCACACTGAGTGCAGCCTGCTACAGACTGGGGGTCACCTCCTTCCTCAGAAATTGCTCAGATCTGGGGGCACCTGGGTGGCTTAGTTGGTTAAGCATCTGACTTCGGCTCAGGTCATGATCTCGCAGTCTGTGAGTTCAAGCCCCACGTTGGGCTCTGTGCTGACAGCTCGGAGTCTGGAGCCTGTTTCGGATTCTGTGTCTCCCTCTCTCTCTGACCCTCCCCCGTTCATGCTCTGCCTCTCTCTGTCTCAAAGATAAATAAACGTTTGAAAGAAAATTAAAAAAAAAAAAGAAATTGCTTGTATCTGAAGGGAACTGCTTCACCTGAAAGTATAGCTTTGGAACCCAAAACAATGACTGATTAATGAGGCATACAGACAAGTTAAGTAACTTACCTAAGGTCGCAAGGATCCAAGTGGAGATTATGATCCATACTTGTTTGATTCAATGTCTAAGACATTCTCTTTTCACAACATTTCCTCCTATATCTGTACTTTACAGAGCAAAGTAGGTATTTTATAGGGACTGAAAAATTTATTCGTGTCTACTTCAAACAATCTTTAGAGCCCTGCCATTTCAATGTGCCCTCATAAATAAGTTTGCTTTAATATTTTTAACATAGACCAAAATATAAAAGAAACTAGGAGCAATATAAAAAAAGCAAACTATTTGACATTGAAACATGGGAGTATAAATGGTATCCTGTATTGTATATTTAATATATGTACATAAAAGCTAAATATATATTGTAGCCTAAGAATATGTGCTTCCTACTATGGAATATAAAATACAGTAAATCTGTGTGTCCTAGAGATGAGACACATCATTCTTGTTGATTCTAAACATCTAAGCTGCACTTTGTAAATAGTAGGAATCAGTGGCACTCCGATCTAGGTTTTTATGTGTCATTGCATCTTTTACGGTTGCTGAAAGATCTGGAATGTCTGTTATCTGAAAGACTGTGTGTAACAGAAAGTATATCGGTGACATCTCAACTGACTCTAATAGAAAATCTTTAGAATTTTTCTAGGTCTTTACACTTAAGGTTTTTTTTCCAGAATTTTACCCATAGTGGATTCAAGACATTTCCATGTTATATTCAACAACTAGTTAGGCTCAATACGGTAATAGTTAGAGCAATTGAAACCCCATGTGGTGTGTTTCTTGGTGACAGTATGAATTCTGGCTTGAGGGCATGTGTCTCTTAAGCCACATGTTCTGATCAAAGTGGTATTCACTGCAGTCATGATGGGAATCCCTGTTTATAGAATTGCTGCCCTGTGCAATATTTGCCTAGGTGAAAGATGATTAAAAGAGCTAATGGCAATGAAGGTTACCTTTCAAGGCCCACTGAAATAGAACTGTGCACGTGGTAGTGCATTGCCCCTCTGTCAAGGGCACTGAAGCACTGGGCTAAAAATCTATAGCTAGATGTATAAGTCGTAAAATAGCCAATCTCCCTGATTCAAGTTTGGCTTCTAAGGAACATCTTTATCAGCCAAGTAGTACAGTGAACACAACTTGTACAACACTCATTAACTGCCCCCCGATACCAGTCAATTTTGGAAACTTAATTGGCAAGTCACATATTTATCTGACATATTTGTTGTATTAAAAGGTGAATAAATAACAACCCCCAAAATTCTTATACTTTTTTAAATATTGTCTAGTAGTAAAAATTATGTTTGCAATCATGTCATATTTAGCTATATAACCTAAGAAAAAATTGCATGTATCATGGTCCTTGGAATAAAATTATGTTGTTGAAAGCTTTATTCTTCTTATTTGTAGAGATGATAAAACATATGCCTGCAGTCTTTTAGACTTTTAGACAAAAAAATTTGGTCTTTTATTTATTTATTTATTTATTTTTAATTTTTTTTTTAACGTTTATTTATTTTTGAGACAGAGAGAGAGACAGAGCATGAGCGGGGGAGGGTCAGAGAGAGAGAGAGACACAGAATCCGAAACAGGCTCCGGGCTCTGAGCAGTCAGCACAGAGCCCGACGCGGGGCTCGAACTCACACACCGCGAGATCATGACCTGAGCTGAAGTCAGCCGCTCAACCGACTGAGCCACCCAGGCGCCCCAAAATTTGGTCTTTTAGACAAAACTTATATAAAGAATTATTCTTGCTTTAATACTGAGTTTTATTGTTGTGACTGCATATCCTTAGAGGAAACACCACCATGACATAATTATATCAGTTAGAGTTTCCTTATCAACAATAGTGTAGCTGTTAATATCAATCAACCAATATATATGCAGTTTGCACTGGCCTTCATTAGATTGTTATTAGTGCATATGTTGGGAATAAGCATCATTAAGTTATAGGCACACATAAAATATACAATATATTCGATATCTTTGTTATAGTGACACAAGACTCTTAGTAATGTAATGCATTATGTGACTATTTATCTAAAAAGTAACAGTAGCTAGCATTCTTTGAAATCTTACAATGTGGCAGGCCCTGATATTTTATATAAATTAACTTGATTTATCTCCAACATCTGTAAGGTGAATACTATCATTTCCTACTTTTGTAGCCAAGATGACTGAGACCTAATTGCTTTGCCCTGAAAATTAAGTGAAAGTTAATAAGTGATGGAGAAAGGGTTAGAAGGTGACATTATCCCACAATTCTAAACCAGAATCTAGACCCTGTATTACAGTCCTTTGTTGATCCTCAATCTTGGAAGCAGGGGACTTGCTGAAGTTTTGGTGCTATCTCTAATAGATCCTGCTATAGCTACCTTGGCTAGTCAGTTAGCTTATTGGGTCTAGATTTATTTTATTTTATTTTATTTTATTTTATTTTATTTATTTTATTTGTTTGGTTTTTTGGTCTAGATTTAAATAGATGTCAAGTAAAGGGATTAAATTGGATACTTTACCACGTTTCTTTCTCTTACAAGATTTTAGAATTTAGAACATAAATCTCTCTAATTATGTAATAATCTATGCCAATGGCTAAAAATGCCAACAAAATCTCTATACATTCCAGACATTCATGTAGCCATACCTATCCAATATCGATATAGCCAATATATATGAAGAGCATTAACTATGAGTTATCACTTGCCAGAAGTTAAAATTAATAAGACAAAGATAGAATGAAGAAGTGTGGAGCGGGGATGAGGGCTATAATTTTAAATAGTGTAGTTAGAGAAGGCTGAACTGTGAAAGTGCTATTTGAGGACAAACCTGAAGGAAAAGGAAGGAAGCAAGACATGGAAAATATCTACAATGAAGTATGTTAGTGGAGGGGAGAAGAACTCAAATGGCCCAGGGCAGGGGTATGTGTAGTGCACTGCCATAACACTGAGAAAGCCAGTGTAGCTACAATGGAAGGAATGAGCATAGCAAAAGTTGGATTTAGGGAATCCACTGGGGACCAGATTGGATAAAGCTTTATAAGGGAATAAGATTGGATCCGTTGGTTCTGAGATGCTTAGCAGAAGAATAGAATCTCCTGACTTCAGTTTTGAAATTATCACTCCGAGTGTTTTGTCGAGAATCGATGAAGACTTTCTGGAGGCAGGACAACCATACATCAAACATAGCAATATCCTGAGAGTTTTTAATGGTCAAACACTGGCCTAGACTATCAGAAATAATCCCTTGGCTTGTATAAGAATATGGATTGTTGAGACATCGCAGACAAAAGCATCGCCTTCACTGTAATAAATATGATTTGTGTAAAGTATGCAATATCAATGTGCAGATATCACATTCCTTTATATTTTGACACGTTGCTTGCAGAATCCTTAAGATACTGTATATTTTCAAATGTCTATTTAGAAAAATATCGATGGCTATTATAGCTTTCTTAAAGTATAAAACACAAAATGTTTGATTTCACTGTAAGAGAGGACACTTCAATTCATACTCCTATAAAAATGCCTTGGACTAATCAGAGCACAGGGGAATTCCAACAGTAGATGGGCCATTTCAAAAACAATGTTGAAGGTAGGTCAATTGAAAAAGGGAGGCAGCAGTGATTAGTGCTGATCGTGTATAATAAATTAAGTCATTTTAATTCACGAAAGAAATCTAAGTAGAGAAGAGAGGTAGATGTAACACAGGTCAAAAATTTAAGGAAGTTTATATACAGGGAGTGAGTATGTGAAGGAAAAAAAAATCAGCTTTGCTTGTGAACGAACTCTGCCTTTAGCCTTGTTAGCTCATGAGCCACCTTTGCTTTCTTTTTGACACCATCATTTAATTGCAACAAATCAAATTTGTCGGATAGCACTGCCTGACAGGAACCATAAGTAACTGCCAGGAGGCCCAGCGGCAGCTGTGGCCTCCCCTATAGCACACAGTTGTGCTGTGTCATTTGAATTTGAGCTTCAGTGCATCTTTAAAACATTTCTTCTACATAACCTGATTAAAGTGGTGTCCCGTCTGTTCACTTGACTGCCAATGCCTAAGAATCCTACTGCTGACACAGTCCACAAATTTTAACTCCTGCGGAAATATTTTCCAGAAAAAAATACTTGGCAAAATAGACGTTTCTCACAGCCTCGTTTTATTAGCCCCCAGTATTTGATCGCCAATATCTAGGCACCTCTGTCGACTCATTTTGGTTCTTATGAAGCTGTTATTCAAGGAAACATTCCGATAATTTCTTTGTCATACCCCTCCTCTGTTCTAATGCATGGCTTGTAATATTTTGATTCACTCTCTTTGTATGGTCTTCTGAAGGGTCCTCTAGCAGCCACATGGACTTCCATTTTATATTCTCAACAAGGCTGTCAACTGCCTTGAGGAAGATTGAAATATTCACAAAATATTTGGATAGTTGGGTATATACTGGGGAAACTTGGGAAATGGGTTTGTCATATATCATCTACTTTCTTACAGACGGGAACCACAATTGGTATAGATAGCCTCATACATTTAAAATGTTTTACATGGGGAGTTCATGTTTTCTAGGCCATAATATTTCAGTTTCCCTGTTTCTTGTGTTAGTGTTGGTAATTCTATTACCATTCATTCTGGCAATAACTAGCCCTTAAATTCCTGTGCCTCCCCCTACTATTTTGTTGTTGTTGTTGTTGTTGTTGTTTCATTCCAAATTATTCTCCTCTTCAGTATGCTGCACAATTTAACAAGTTTTTCTTTTAAATTTAAGCTCTCATTCAGATCACTTCCATCACTTCAAATAACACACTAAATTATTTTTTCCTGACAAATAAAGTGTTCTATTTCTTTGCAAAATAGCACATCATCAAACAGTGAACATGTGTTCTTGGAGGCTAAATACAATTGCTTGGATCATAACAGCTCCTTTTGAGGATTTTCTTTGGTGTATAAAGCAGAAATAATTTTTTAAAGCTGCTTCCCTTTTAAAATCCTTGTTTTTGTATCCAATCTGAAGGTTCAGGCATTAAGTAGGCTTTGTTTTAGAAGAAATACTTCAAAAGCTTTTTGAGGTGAGAAAAACTATTTAGAGAAGTTAAGTGACATGTCTAAATTAAATGACACATTCAGTAAATATTGAAGGCAACAAAATAGGCAAAACCATCAATACCTGTTTTAACATAATTACTTGTAGATCAACAGAAAAACAATAGTATTAGCACCTAAGCATAGCCATATTTGGAAAACGATTTGGCAAAGTAGTTGAAAAATAGTCTACTGGATAGGGACAAATAACCCTTCATGTCTGGGTCTTGTAGGAGGAAGATGTATATGAAAATACCCATAGGAGTATCATTCGAAGATAAAATCCTTCTTAAGGACTACTAGAACTTCACTGAAGATAGGCATATGCATTTATTTGAATAAGATACATAATCATTTCATCTGCTACAACTAAAAAAAAAAAAGTGGCAAATGCTTTGCTAAGAATGATGCAGTACAGTTGATTTAACAGTGTCTCAGATCTGGGTAACCAAATTGTTAAATTGGAAACGATGATGCATTTGAGTTTGATTTGAGAAGTTGCTAACTTGAGTGCTTTCTACCAGTCAAACCATGGTCAATCTACTAACAAAAATCTGTATTTACATTACTCATCAGTGGGTCAGACTCAGCCAAACAACTCACTTTTGCTTTCCAATTAATATTCCCCACTGAGTGGCAGACTTTTCTTAAACACAGAGCAATCATTACGATCCTGAAAAATAAAGAAAGCACAGACAGTAGCAGATACTTGCAGTAAAATAAATGACACAGGATTAGTATCATAAATATAAAAAAAACACTTACAATTAATACTAAAAAGTAAAAAAAAAAAAAACAAAAAACAAAAAAAATAATATAAATTCATGGAAGAAGTTTGGGTGGGAAAATAAATAAATAAATACACAAATAAATAAATCAATCTGGATCTGACTACTTTTCAGAGAAATGCAAATTAGCCATAAGATTAATTAAAATGGTATCTTAACATCAACCACAAATATTGCAATAATTTAATTTGCAGAAATATTCTAAAATAAAGATATAGGAAGCATGTTCATAGTGGTGATGGTTAAAATATTTAAAAAATGGGGGGAAAACAATTGTCCTTCAGTAGAGAAATAGACAAACAAGTTTGTAATTTGCTTATAAAATGTAGAATTACATAGCAGTTGAATAAATAAAGTGGAGCTACAGGTCTCAGAATATTTTGAAAAGTTTAATGTTGGAAAAAAATTTAAGAAGAGTATTATATTGAATGATAATGTTGAAGTGACATATCATTGTAATTTTCATTTTCATATCCTTGGTAATTAATGCTGTTGAGCATCTTCTCATTTACCTGTTGGTCATGTGTATGTCTTCTTTGGAAAAAATATCTATTCAAATATTCTGCCCGTTTTTAAAATCAGATGATGATGATGATGATGATTGTCATTTGTTTCAATTCTTTATATATTTTGGATATTAAACCCATGGGGGATATGTGGATTGCAAATATTTTCTCCCATTCTGTAGGTCACCTCTTCATCCTGTTGATTGTTTCTTTTGTTGTGTAGAAGCTTTTAAGCTTGATACAGTTCCAGTTGGTTTTAGTTTTTGCTTTTGATGTTATATCCAAAAAAATCATTGCCAAGACCAATGCCAAGGAGTTTTTTTCCCCCTGTTTTCTTCTAGGAGTTTTATAGTTTCAGGTCTTACATTTAAATCTTTAATCCATTTCAAGTTAATTTTGGTGAGTGGTATAAGATAGGGGTCTAATTCTATATTTTTTCATGTGAATATCTACTTTTCCAAAACTGAAAAATTATCTTTTCCCCACTGAGTATTCTTGGCTTCCTGTCAAAATTTGGTTGACTGTATAAACATCGATTTATATCTGGGCGCTCTATTCTGTTGGTTGATGTTATTTTTATGCCAGTACCATTTTTTTAAATCATTTTTTTTAAGTTTAATTTTTATTTTTGAAAGAGTGACAGAGTGTGAGTGGGGGAGGGGCAGTGACAGAGAAAAAGAGAGAGAGAGAGAGAGAGAGAGAGAGAGAGAGAGAGAATCTGAAGCAGGTTCCAGGCTCTGAGCCATCAACAAGAGCCCAACGTGGGGCTTGTACTCAAGAAACGTGAGATCATAACCTGAGCTGAAGTTGGTAGCTTAATCCACTGAGCCACCCAGGCACCCCTCTTTTGATTACTATAGCTCTGTACTACCGTTTAAAATCAGGAATGTGATGCCTTTAGCTTTGCTTTTTATTTGTTTATTTCTCAACATTGTTTTGGCTCTTTGGGATGTTTTGTGGTTCCACATGAATTTTATATATATATTTTTTCTATTTGTGTGAAAAATGCCATTGGAATTTTGATGAGAATCACATTGAATCCAGACCGCTTCAGGTATATCTGCTCCTTTCTTACGAATTTTCTGTCTGGATTATTTATCCAGTGTTGAGGGTGGCATATTGAATTTTCCTAGTATTAACTTATTGCTGTCCATTTCTCCCTCAGGTCTATTAATATTTGCATTAAATATTTAGGTGCTCCAATGCTGGGTATGTGTATATTTACAATTGCTATATCCTCTTACTGAATTGATTCCTTTAATACTTTGTAGTGACCTTCTTTGTCTTTTGTAACTGACCTTGACTGAAAGTCTACTTTCCCTGATATAAGCATAGCCGCCCTTGTTGTCTTGTGGTTACCATTTGCCTAGAAAGTCTTTTTTTATCTCCTCATTTTCAACCTATATGTGCCCTGAACATGAAAGTAAATCTCTTGCAGGCTGTCAAAATTGTTAGATATTGGTGTTTTGTTTTGTTTTTAGACATTTAGGCAGTTTGTGTTTTTTGATTGAAAAATTGAGTTCATTTTGATTTAAAATCATTATTGATAGGTAATAAGGATATACTAGCATGATTTCATTAATTGTTTTCTTTAAAATTTCCTGAATTCTTTTCTTCCTCTCTTATTGTCTTCCTTTGTTTGTGTTTTTCCTCCCCCGCCCTCAATGGTATTCTTTGATTCCTTTCTATTTACCTTTTAGGTAACTAATATCTGTTTTCCTTTGCTGTTATCATGAAGCTTACATAAAACTGAAGGTAGTCTATTTTAAGCTGATAACAATTGAACTTCAATTGCAAACAAAAACTCTAAACTTTTAGCTCTCCCCCTCCCACATTTAATGCCATGATGTTACACTATATCTTTTTATGTTGTATCATATTATTGTATTTATATTATACAGTGTATTTATATTGTATATATTCTATTGTATATATATATAGTATATTTATATTGCATTATTTTATATATTATACATTCATTAAAAATTATGGAAGTATAGTCACTTTAAATATTGTTTTTCAACTTTTATAACTAGATGTAAAAGTAATTTATACAGCATTTTTGCAGTATTAGGATACTCTGAATTTGTATATTTCTTTTTTTAAAGTTCTTCTTTAAATGCAGGTAGTTAACATACAGTGTAATATTACTTTCAAGTATAGAGTTTAGTGATTCATCATTTACATACAATACCCAGAGCTCATCACAAGTGCCCTCCAAAACCCATCAGGTATTTATCCATGCCCTCATTCACCAGGCCTCCAGTACCCTCATCTTGCTCTCCATTGCGGCATCTGTTTCCTCATTTACCTCTATTGCCCCCATGTTCATCTGTTTTACTTCTTTTTTTCTTAACATTTATTCATTTTTGAGAGACAGAGAGAGAGAGAGAGACAGAGCGCAAGTAGAGGTGGAGCAGAGAGAGAGGGAGACACAGAATCCGAAGCAGGTTCCAGGCTCTGAGCTGCCAGCACAAAGTCCAATGCAGGGCTCAAACCCACAAACTGTGAGATCATGACCTGAGCTGAAGTAGGACGCTTAAACGACTCAGGCACCTGGGCGCCCCTCATCTGTTTCATTTCTTAAATTACACGTATAAGTGAAATCATATGATATTTGTCTTTCTCTGACTTATTTCACTTAGCATAAAACTCTCTAGCTCCATCCATGTTGTTTCAAATGGCAAGATTTCACTTTTTTTATGGCTGAATAATATTCCATTGCATTTATATACACACACACAGATACACACAGACACACACACACACAACTACCACCACCACCACCTCTTTATTCATTCATCAGTCCATGGATATTAGGCTCTTTACATAACTTGGCTATTGTTTATAATCCTGGTGTAAATGTTGGGGCGCATGTATCCCTTCAAACCAGTGTTCTTGTGTTCTTTGGGCACATACTTAGTAGCACAATTGCTGGATCTTAGGGCAGTTCTATTTTTAACTTCTTTGGAAACTCCATACTGTTTTCCAGAGTGGCTGCACCAGTTTACATTCCCATCAACAGTGTAAAAGGGTCTCTCTTTCTCCACATTCTCACCAACACCTATTGTTTCCTGTGTTATTAATTTTAGCCATTTTGACTTGTGTGAGGTGATATCTCATTGTAGTTTTGATTTCTATTTCCCTGATGATGAGTGCTATTAGGTATCTTTTCTTGTGTCTGTTGGCCATCTGGATGTCTTCTCTGGAGAAATGTGTATTCATGTCTTCTGCCTATGACAATTTTTTATTTGGATTATTTGTTATTTGGGTATTGAGTTGTATCAGTTCTTTAAATATTTTGGATATTAAACCTTATTGGATATGTCATTGGCAAATATATTTTCTCATTTAGTAGGTTGCCTTCTAGTTTTGTTGATTGTTTCCTTCTTGTGCAGAAACTTTTTTTTTTTTTCATGTAATCCCAAGAGTTTATTTTTGCTTTTGTTTCCCTGACCTCAGGAGACATATTTAGTAAGAAGTTGCTACAGCCTATGTGAAAGAGGTTACTGGCTGTGTTCTCCTGTAGGATTTTGAAGGTTTCCTGTTTCAGAGGCTTAGGTCTTTCATCCATTTTGAATTTGTGTCTGTGTGTGTGTATGGTGTAAGCAAATGATTCAGTTTCATTCTTCTGCATGTTGCTGTCCAGTTTTCCCAACACCATTTGTTGATGATATTTTTTTCCATTGGATATTCTTTCCTGCTTTGTCAAAGATTAGTTAACCATGTAGTGTGGGTTCTTTTCTGGGTTTTCTACTATGTTCCATTGATCTATGAGTCTGGTTTTGTGTCAGTACCACACTTTCTTGATTA
The DNA here is from genome assembly GCF_018350195.1 of Panthera tigris. Taxonomy (NCBI): domain Eukaryota; kingdom Metazoa; phylum Chordata; class Mammalia; order Carnivora; family Felidae; genus Panthera; species Panthera tigris. The sequence continues at coordinate 176,033,467 of NC_056663.1, read as the reverse complement.
CCTGATTTTTATATAACTTGAACTCTGGAATTGTTATGCCTCTAGCTTTGCTTTTCTTTTTCAAGTTTACATAGGCTGTTTGGGGTCTTTTATGGTTGCATACAAATTTTAGGGTTGTTTGTTCTAGCTTTGTGAAAAATGCAGCTGTTATTTTGATAGGAATTACATTAAAAGTGTAGATTGCTATGGGTAGTATAGACATTTTAACAATATTTGTTCTTCCAATCCATGAGCATGGAACACTTTCCATTTCTTTGTGTCATCTTTAATTTCTTCCATTAGTGTTTTATAGTTTTCAGAGTCAGGTCTTTCACCTCTTTGGTTAGATTTATTTATAGGTATCTTATGGTTTTGGTGCAATTGTAAACGGGATTGATTCTTTGAATTCTCTTTCTGTTGCTTCATATTGGTGTATAGAAACGCCACTGATTTCTGTACATGGATTTGCATCTTGCAACTTTACTGAATTTGTGTATCAGTTCTAGCATTTTTTTTTTTTTTGTGGAAGCTTCTGGGTTTTCTTTTTTCTTTAATATAATTTATTGTCAAGTTAGCTAACATACAGCGTATGCATTGTGCTCTTGGCTCAGGAGTAGATTCCCGTGATTCATCACTTATATACAACACCCAGTGTTCATCCCAACTAGTGCCCTCCTCAATGCCCATCACCCATTTTCCCCTCTATCCCTCCATCAACCTTCAGTCTGTTCTCTGTATTTAAGAGTTTATTATGGTTTGCCTCTCTCTCTGTCTGTAACTATTGTTTTCCTTCCCTTCCTCCATGATCTTCTGTTAAGTTTCTAAAATTCCACATATGAGTGAAATCATGTGATATCAGTCTTTCTCTGACTGACTTTTTTCACTTAGCATAATAGCCTCCAGTTCCATCCACGTTGCTGCAAATGGTAAGATTTCATTATTTTTCATTGCTGAGTATTCCTTTCTCCCTCTCTCTCTCTCTCTCTCTCTATATATATATATATATATAATATGTATATATGTGTATATATATTATATATATATGTATATATTCTATATATATACATATACGTATATATATAGAATATATATAGTAAGAATATAGTATAGTATAGTATATATAGAATATATATATATGTATATATATTATAGTATAGTATATACGTATATATAGTATATACGTATATATAGTATATACGTATATATAGTATAGTATAGTATATATAGAATATATATACGTATATATATATTCTATATATATACATACATACCACAGATTCTTTGTCTATTCCTCAGTTGATGGACATTCGTGCTCTTTCCATAATTTGGCTATTGTTGAGAGTGCTACTATAAACATTGGGGTACATGTGCCCCTATGAATCAGCATTCCTGTATCTTTTGGGATAAATTTCTAGTAGTGCTATCGCTCAGTCATAGGGTAATTCCTTTTTTTTTTTTTTTAATTTTTTTTGAGGAACCTCCACACTGTTTCCCAGAGTAGCTGCTCCAGTCTGCATTCCCACCAACAGTGCAAGAGGGTTCTCCTTTCTCCACATCCTTGCCAACATCTACTGTTTCCTGCGTTGTTCATTTTAGCTACTCTGACTGGTGAATTTTCTATATAGAATATGGTTTTGTCCACAAAAATGAAAGTTTAATTTCTTCCTTGCTGATTTGGAAGTCTTTTATATCTTTTGGCTTTCTGATTGCTGAGGCTAGGACTTCTGGTACTTTGGTAAACAACTGTAGTGGACGTGGACATCTTTGTCTTGTTCCTGACATAAAGGAAAGCTCTCAGTTTTCCCAAATTAAAATGATATGAGCAGTGGGGTTTTCATATATGGTTTTCATTATGTTGAGGTATGTTCCTCTTATCCCTACTTTGTTGAGGGTTTTTATCAAGATTGTCTGACATATTGGCATATAATTATTCATAATATTCTCTTATAACTGTTTGTATTTCTGTTGTATTGGTTGTTGTTTTCCCTCTCTCATGTGTGATTTTTATCTATTTGGGTCTTTTTTACTTTTGTTAAATTTGGCCAGGGGGTTGTCAATTTTATTACTTTTTTTTGTTTTTTCATGAAAGTGTTTTTAATATTTATTTTTGAGAGAGAGAGACAGAATGTGAGCAAGAGAGGGGCAGAGAGAGGGAGTCAAAGCAGGCTCCAGGCTCTGAGCTATCAGCACAGAGCCCAATGTGGGGCTTGAGCCCATGAACTGTGAGATTGTGACCTGAGCTGAAGTCAGACACTTGACCAACTAAGTCGCCCAGGTGCTCCTATTAATTTTTTTCAAAGAACCAGCTCTTGGTTTCACTGAACTGTTCTTCTACACTGGGGTTTTTAAGGGTTGTTTTGTTTGGTTTTGTTTGGTTGGTTGGTTTTGTTTTTTCGGGTTTTTTTTTGTTGTTGTTGTTGTTTTGTTTTTTCATTTTCTTCGGATTCTGTATAATTTATTTCTGCTCTAATCTTTATTATTTCCCTTCTTTGGCTGGCTTTAGCCTTTGTTTGTTGTTCTTTGTCTAGCTGCTTTAGATGTAAGATTAGGTTATTTATTTATTAGGTGAAAGATTAGGCTATTTATTTGCTTTTTAAGGTCAGGCTGATTTGCTATATGCTTCCCTTTATGACTCCTTTTCCTGCATCCCAAATGTTTTTGACCATTGTGTGTTCATTTTCATTTGTTTCCATGCATATTTTTAAATTTCTCCTTTTATTTCTTTATTGACCCATTCATTCTTTAGTAACATATTGTTTAATCTCCATGTATTCGTGGTCTTTCCAAATTTTTTCCTGTGCTTGACTTCAAGTTCCATAGCAGTGTGGTCAGAAAATATGCAGGGTATGGCCTCAATCTTTTTGTGCTTCTTGAGGACGGATTTGTAACCTGCTTTGTGACCCATTCTGGAGAATACCCCACATGCACTTGAAAAGAATGTGTATTCTGCTGCTTTTGGATGAAATGTTCTGAATATATCTGTTAAGTCCATCTGGTCCAATGTGTCATTCAAAGCCACTGTTTCCTTGTTGATTCTCTGCTTAGATGATCTGTCCATTGTTGTAAGTGGGGTGTTAAAGTCCCCAGCTATTATTGTAATGTTATCACTGAGTTCTTTTATGTTTGTGATTAATTGTTTTATATATTCAGGTGTTTCAAACTGGGGGCATACCTATTTACAGTTGTTAGATCTTCTTATAAGATAGACCCTTTTATTATGACATAGTGTCCTTCATCTCCTGTTACAGCCTTTGGTCTAAAATCTAGTTTTCCTGATAAAAGTATTGCTATTGCAGCTTTCTTTTGACCTCCATTTGCATGATAAATGTTTCTCCATCCCCTCATTTTCAATCCATAGCTGTTTTCAGGTATTATTTCCTCAAGTAAACCTCTGCCCCCATTTCTCTCTCTCCTTCTTGTGGGACTCTTATGATATTAATGTCATTACATTTTTTTTTTCAACGTTTTTTATTTATTTTTGGGACAGAGAGAGACAGAGCATGAACGGGGGAGGGGCAGAGAGAGAGGGAGACACAGAATCGGAAACAGGCTCCAGGCTCCGAGCCATCAGCCCAGAGCCTGACGCGGGGCTCGAACTCACGGACCGCGAGATCGTGACCTGGCTGAAGTCGGACGCTTAACCGACTGCGCCACCCAGGCGCCCCTTAATGTCATTACATTTGATGGAGTCACTGAGTTACCTAAGTCTACTTTCGTGATCCATAATTCTTCTTTCTCTTTTGTTCAGCTTCATCATTTTCCATAATTCTATCTTGTTTATCGCTTATTTGTTCCTCTGGTTCTTTCGTCCTTGTGGTCATTATAATCAGTCAGGTTTGAATCTTAGTTGTTGTATTTTTCATTTCTCACTGATTGTTTTTTTTAACTCTTTTATCTCTTCAGTAAGGGTCTCTCTGATGTCTTTCATGCTTTCTCAACTCAATGAGTATCCTTACGATTGTTGTCTTAAATTCTCTATCAGGTGACGGAGAATATTTGTTTCAATTAGATACCTATCTAGGACCTTTTATTGTTCTTTCTTTTGGGATGAATTCCTCCTTTTTGGCATTTGTTTAAGTCTCTATTTTATTCTCTGTATTAGAAAAGCCTGTTATTTCTCCTGATCCTGAGAGTAATGGCTTTATGAAAAAGAGATCATATAGTTTCCAGGGCCTGATGCTTCAGGAAGTGTCTCTGGTGTGTGCGGTGTGCACTATGCTGTTGTGTTTGTTGCTCTGTCCCTCAGGTCAGTCATCTGCAGAGGTTCTTCTTGCCTGCAGTGGGCAGTGCCAGCCAAAACTTGTGACTTTTAAAACTCCAAACTTTAGGGACCTGGTATGGTGGGGACCTGTTCTGGTCTTCTGGTGGTCTTCTGGTCATCTAGAACAGATGCGGGTTTGATGGGAAGGGCAGTTGTGCCAGAGCTCATGGGTGTGGGATTTGGAGCAAGTAGGCTAAACAACCAGTGTCCGGGTTAGCCACCCTCAGCAGGTGCCTCTGTGCCTATGCAGAGGGGTAGGGAACGGAAATGCCCACTGGCTCTTGTGTCCCCAAAGAGACATCTCTTCAAACACCACCTGTCACAGATGTGCTCCAAGAAGAGGGAATAGTTTCTCCCTGCAAACCTTAGGTGATCTCAGATCATGCCATCTGCCCCATGGTGGCTTGCTTGCTTTCTCTCTAGGAGTAGGACAATGACCTCAGGCCTCTATTTCAGCCATGCCTGCTGACCTCTAAAACTCTAGTCTTTGAACCCTGCTGGTTGCAAAAACTCGTGAAAATCAGCCCCTCTCATTTTCCCAGCCAGTGACTTTGGGGAAAAGTTCTCCTTGTTGGTATCCCTCTAAACTCTACTTTCTTTTGCTTTTCTCTGTAGCCAGAGGTGCCTACCCTCTGTAGCACCCATGATCTGTGACCTGTTTCTCCCCCAAATCACATCTCCATACTTCCTACCATCTTCGAAGTGGCCTCTTCTCTCCTTCTAATTGTGAAGTTTGTTCTGTCAATCCTCAGGTCAATTTCTTGGGTATTCAGAATGATTTGATAGTTATCTAGCTGGCCTCACAGGATGAGGAAAACCTAAGGTCCTCTGACTATGCTGCCATCTTAGCTCCCTTCATGGTATATTTCTCTTCACCAGTAGGTTTTACACTTATACATTCATGCTATTACTTGACATCCTTTCATGTCAACTTGAACAATTTCCTTTAGCATTTCTTGTAAGGCAAGTCTAATGGTTATGAACCCCCTTATTTCCATCATAATCTGGGGATTAAGTTTGCGTGATTTCTTTATTATTATTGTAGAATTCAGCTCCCCAGTGTCCATAGGCCTCCTTCCCACCACAGGCTGGGTGGGAGCTGGGAGATCAGCTATTAGCCCCCATCTAGAAGGCAATGCTGAGAGGATCCAGGCCCACATCTATGCAAAACAAGTAAACAAATTGCAGAGGGGATGAAGAGATTATTTTAAATTTGTTAAGGTATGTTTTGTGGCTCAGATGGGGTCTATCTTAGGGAAGGTTCCATGTGAGTGTGAGAAGTTCATGTAATCTGTTTTTTGGATGGAGTATTTTGTAAAATACGTTAGACTTGATTTTCTTTTTGATTGTAAGAGCTTAGATGTTGTCATTCTTGTCATTGCAACAAGTGAAAAGATGAACACACTAAAAATCAACAACTCTTAGTACATACATCAAAGAATTGAGTACCCAAGACAAATTGCTGCCTTCCCTGAAAACTGAAGAGAAAGGCAGAAACAAAACCTTCCAATTTACTGGGAACAGAAGCACAGAAGCAAAGCATGTAGCTGGAGCCAGTATTAGAATGAACATTTTAAACTGCAATTGATGAATTCCAGAAGGTTCAATGTGTACCAATTTGAGCATTAATAATTGTAAAAGGACCCAGTCTTAGGAAATATCAAATAGGTTCTTGGGTTTTACTTCCAGGAACTCTAACAGATTCTCACTGTGAAGATCCCTGTGTGTTTCCAGCAGGAGTTGGGACAAGTAACCATTTTGAAATACACCTACATTTTCCATTAACAAAACATGTCCTAAAGAGAATCTATTTTATCAAAGCTTAACTGACTGGGGCTTTACTAAAGCCTAACTGACCCACTTATAAATGGGAAACAGGGTTTATATTACATAAGTTACCATTTAGAGAAACTCCAAGAGTCATTGTAGAGCTTAGACTCAAAGTACCCAACTCAAAGGAAGGGGAACATAAGTATTAGACCGTTCTAACTGCCCATTGCTGTTTAATAAAACTACTCCCAAACTCATTAACTTAATGCAATCATTTTACTTTTTAACAGACTCATTCAGATTTGATTGACATGTAATAAACTATATAACATTTAAAACATGCAATTTGATATGTTTTGACATATGTATATCCTGTGAAAACATCATTGAAATTAAGAAAACAGACAGATCCACTCATTGGGATGAGCCCTGTGTATGATATATAAGTGATGAATCACTAAATTCTTCTCCCGAAATCAATATCATACCATATGTTAACTAAATAGAATTAAAATACAATTTTGGAAAAAAAAAAAGAAAACAGAACTTTTACTTTTGATGTCTTTTTGTACCACTTTTTAATTTTCAAAAAAATTTTAATGTTTATTTATCTTAGAGAGAGTGAGAGACAGAGAGCAAGCAAGGGAGGAGCAAAAAAAGAGGAAGACACAGAATCTGAAGCAGGCTGCAGGCTCTGAACTGTCAGCAAAGAGCCCGACACAGGACTCAAACACAGGAACCATGAGACCATGACCTGAGCCAAAGTCGGATGCTTAAACGACTAAGCCACCCAAGTGCCCATTAATTTTCAAATGCTAAACCAACTTTTCCATATTATTGGATACCATTGGAGGAAATATTATTCACAGTTTTTGTATCTCTACTAACAATAGATGTTGATCTGTAGTTTTCTTTTTTTGGCAAAGTCTTTTTCCCCTGCTTTTATTATGAAGATAATGCTGGCCTCATAGAATCGATTGGAAATATTCTCTATTTTTGAATTTATTTGGAAGAATTTGTGCAGAATTGAAATTGTTTCTTTATTATGTGTTTGGTAAAATTTAACATTGAAGGCATCAGGGCCTGGAATTTTCTTTCTGTTTAGGTTTTTCCCCCTGCATATTTAATATCTAATATCTAATAAATTGATATTAGACTATTAAGATTATTCTCTCTTGAGTTTTTATAGTTTGTATCTTTGAAGAAATTTGACTATTTCATCAAATTTGTTGAATTCATTTGCATAAAATTATTTATAATTTCCCTGTATTTGAAGAATTATAGAACACACAGTGACTCAAAGGGAGTAAACGTTGAAGCATGAAGACTAATTGGATACTTCTATCCAGTTAGGGGCGCCTGGGTGGCTCAGTCGGTTGAGCGGCTGGCTTGGGCTCAGGTCATGATCTCGCGGTCCATTTCCAGCCCCGCTTTGGGCTCTGGGCTGATGGCTCAGAGCCTGGAGCCTGCTTCCGATTCTGTGTCTCCCTCTCTCTCTGCCCCTCCCCCTTCATGCTCTGTCTCTCTCCGTCTCAAAATTAAATAAACTTAAAAAAAGAAAAGTTAATGATGAATTGGGCTAAGGGGAAAGGGCACTTGGGTGGCTTAGTGTTACCATCTAATACTATGATTAGTTATACAGAACAATTATTAGGAAATATATATTTAAGTTGTGGGGTACCTGGTGGCTCAGTTGGCTAAGTGTCCCACTTCAGCTCAGGTCATGATCTCACAGTTCTTGAGTTCAGGACGCATGTCAGGCTCTGTGCTGACAGTGCAAAGCCTGCTTCAGATTTTCTGTCTCCTTCTCTCTCTGCCCCTCCCCTACTCGCACCCTGTCTCTCTCTAAAATAAATAAATAAACATTTTAAAAAAAGAAATAAGTAAGTCGCATTAGTATTCTCTCTTGAAGAAAGGAGGACGTCTGTTCGGTGGATATTTTATAAATACATTATTTTAAGCATATTATATGCCAACTGTTATATTCATTGTTCTTTTTACTTAAAAATTATTAAGTTTTATTAAAATATATGAGGACTTAAGGCAGATTTTAGCTAATGATGTAGAATATTCTTTTAAGATTTAGTTGTTGTCATCTTACATTTATAACTTGGATCCTCTAGGAAGAAAACACAAACTGTATTAAGTAGTACAACAGATTCGTTGAGATTCATTGGGACAATCCCTGTAAAAGATAAGGGATGAATAGGCAGGGGAAGACTTCTGACTGTAATAGAGGTTTGACATCTGTGAAAGAAGAGTATGAAGGAAAAAGTGTTGACTAGGAAGACGCCCAGATGGTGGGGGCTCTTGAGAAAATCCTCGCTAACCCAAGAGGAATCTTCAATGCTAAGATGTCTTTTAAACACTTCCACATGGTCTGGAATCTTGAACCCTTGTATCATGATGATGCTCAATCATTGGATGCGGTATAGAAATTCTGTCATGTGCCATCGCACAGATACATGGCCTCAAAGCACCTGCAGAGACTGTCAGCTAACTTCCCTGCTTCTAGCAGCCTTCCTTCCTCTTGAATAGAGTTCAGAAAGGCACACGATAAATGGCTGACCGCTAACTTTTTTTTTTTAACATTTATCTTTTTTTGAGAGACAGTGAGAGCATGAGCAAGGGAGGGGCAGAGAAAGGGAGACACAGAATCCGAAGCAGGCCACAGGGGGCTGAAACTCACCGTGAGCTCATGACCTGAAGCTGAAGTCTGATGCCTAACCAACTGAGCCACCCAGGTGCCCCTGACATTTTCTAATACTGAGAAATTAAATTATTATGGAAAATTCTAAGTTATGTTTCCTTAACAAAGAGACTAAAAAATATTTTCCAAAGAGTGTCACATTACATATTGTGCCATGGATTAATGACATGGATTAAAATATTATATGAGTCCTTATTAACTATTTACTGATTTTTTTCTACTAGATTTCTCTGTATTTATAGAATATATAAATCTTCCATAAGTTCTAGTATTACTAAAAATAGTAATAGACATTTGTTATTCATGGGACCCTATTTACCAACCTCAGTTCTCTTCAAAGGGAAAAATTTTGAGACTATATTTTTAATATGTGTATTATAAACAACATATATTGTGATTATTCACCCCAGTTAACTAAAATTCACAACGTCCTTATCATCATCAGACCCTAAGAATTTTGCTACAACATCGATTAAGAGAATTTTGCCTTTGTATTTGTCAAAACGACTCAGTAACACTAAAAGAAGAATAATGTGGTTTCAATAACATCCAAAATGCTAGGTTTTGCAAGGCAGTGTTGGCAAATACAAAGTATTTTGGGTTAAATGCCTAAGTTTGAGAAGACAAAAAAGTTAAGTATGAATTTTTTGAATAAGAAGTAACACTTAACATTTACCAAAAATTTTATATCTGGAAATTAAAGAATTACTAAAATATTGTTTCATAATAAAATTAATATACACATCCATGTACATATACATATATACATACATAAGTATGGATACATACATATTCAGTTACAAATGATGCATTCATTCCCCACCCTGGGAAGGTGCGCTGACTTCAGGAGGGCTGGTTCACATATGCTGAAACGAAACGCTAAGGTTTTTATTGGGTTTATAACTGTTTTCAACAGGGGGGATAACCATAAGTAAATTAGATTTTTAAAAATCATATATCTATTCTCATATTGGCCTAGTTTTGAAAATGGTTTACTTTTGTTTTATGATTGTTCTTTTGTTTTTAATTTTTTTTAACATTTATTTATTTTTGAGACAGAGAGAGACAGAGCATGAATGGGGGAGGGTCGGAGAGAGAGGGAGACACAGAATCTGAAACAGGCTCCAGGCTCAGCAGTCAGCACAGAGCCCGACGCGGGGCTCGAACTCACGGACAGTGAGATTGTGACGTGAGCCGAAGTCAGATGCTTAACCAACTGAGCCACCCAGGCGCCCCTTTGATTGTTCTTTAATTGTCGATGTCTCTTCATATTTGGATTAAAGTTTCTCAGATCCCTAGCTGCTAATTAATGGGCTCTTGAACGGAAATGCAAGATGCTTTTTCTTTTATCCCCGGTTTCTGTCAAGTGGTAACTCATCTTTTAAATAAACAATGAAATGCACTGGTAGAGTGACAGTGGATATGTTTAGAGAGAAAATCTATTAACTGTTTTTTAAGCTTTATTTTTTATATCATTCTTTTTATTAAGCGTGACATTCTGAATTATATATTTTTAAGGTTTAAGTTAACTTAATTTTGTACTAATTTTTAACATTAAATGTATTATAACATTATTCAAAAATATATAAAAACACACATAAAAGACAAAACACAAAATTTTAAACACATAGTTATGGAAGATATTAAAATTTGGCTTATTAGCTTGGCAGCTTTTTTTTTGTTGTTGTTTTTAAATTGTGAAAAGCATAGCTCACGGCCAAGTCCCTATAGCTCATTTTTCCAGCCCCCTTATAAGTAACCTCGAATTGGTGTTTAATTTAAATATTAAATATTAAATATTTCAGATCGAAAATGTGACAGTTACATATGATTGCTCACATACACATAGAAAACAATATGCAGGATCAGTTTTGTGTCTTTACAAGATGTCGAATAATGGCATTTCTTTACCTTTATAAAAACTATTTTTTTTTTCCTTTAACATTATGTTTGGAGAATTATTACCTTTCTGGCTCCCACCCATTAATCCATTTTAGTGTAATAAAATGGATTCTTTGTATGAATTAGCCACATTTCATTTTTCTTTTACCAACAAATTGAACTTTTAAGCTGCTCTGGTGTGTGTATGTCTATGCACTGCCATGGAGACTAAAGGCCATGCTTCCTTCTGCACATATACAAGACTTTCTCTAGGGTACATGACCGAATATAACGCTTAGCTATCCTTAACTTCACTGCATATTAACAATTTCTCCTCAGATTACACTCTCAGTAGCAGTGTGCTGATTTATTTTTTCTACTTCTCACCAACACTCTCTTATTAGCCGACTTCTTAAATCATGTAATCCTATAGATGTGAAATTATTGTTCAGGAGGGTGTTAAGCCACTTTTTAAAATTTAATGATTAGCTTGAGAATCTTTCATTTGCTTGTTGGTTATTCAAGATTTGTCTCTATAGACTTTCTCATTTTTATTTTGGCATGTTTTTTTCTTGTTATTGATAGGTTGATGTCTTTATACATTCTAGAGTAGAATCCTTTATTGCTATGTGCATACCATGTATCATTTTTAGTCTATGATTTGTCTTTCTGTTTTGTTTATCCTACCTTTTATCATTTAAATTTTGATATTATTGCAGACAACTTTATCAAAATTTTCTTTGTGCAGTTGTGCAAATATTGTTTTGTTGTTTTTTTTATGTGAACATGGTTTTACTTTTATTTATTATGCTTCATTCTAATTCTACTATAGTTAACATACAATGTTATATTAGTTTCAGGTGTATAATAGAGTGATTTACCACTTCCACAGAACACCCAGTGAATTATTTTATTTTATTTTGTTTTATTTTGTTTTACTTTACTTTTTATTTATTTTGAGAGAGAGAGAGAGAGAGAGAGAATGGGGGAGGGGCACAGAGAGGGAGAAAAAGAGATACTCCTAAGCAGGCTCTGCTCTGTCAATGCAGAGCCTGGCACAGGTCTCGATTTCACAAACCATGAGATCATGACCTGAGCTGAAAGCAAGAATTGGACGCTTAACCAACTAAGTTACCCAGATGCCGCCAGTGAATGAGTTTTTAAATATATTATTGGATTTGGTAAATATTGTTAAACCCATGAGAATGTAAGCCACATGAGAGAGGGATGTTCACCCGTGATGTTCACTATGGGATTCTTAGCACCTAGAAGAATTTATGGTGAATGAAAATAATTTAATAAAAATGTGCTTAATTAAAACCTCAAGCAAATTTTTCATTATCTTAGAGTCATTAAGAAATGTTTCTACTGATAAATACTTTAAAAGTATTTTATATCTATACCTTTAATATGTTGTAAATTAAAATTAAATGTGATAAAAATAGTGTCTAATAGTATTTTTACTCATTCTTGTGTGTAATATATATATATATATATATATATATACACACACACACACACACACACGTGTGTGTGTGTATGTGTCAATTCTTATAAAATATAGAAACTTTTTTCCAACGTAGTTCAATATCTTTCTTCCATTTGGTCTTAATGATTTCCATATATATATTACATCCATATATAGACTCAACAATTGAGTGTTAAATATTTGTTTTATACCATCTAATAACTCAGCAAGAACCTAAAGGAAAATATTTGTGCATTATTTTATATTTACTACTTTTTGGTTATTTTTTTTTCTTCCTGAGGATTTGTATTAACTTCTAGTGTCATTTTATTTCTGCTTGAAAAATTTCATGTACGTTAGTAACAAATGATTTCAGTCTTCATGTTTCTGGGAATGTTTTCATTTCATCTCATTTTAAGAAGAACAGTTTTGCTGGAAATAGAACTCTTGTTTGTAGGTTTTTTTTTTCTTCCCTTCAACATTTTGAATATATGTTATTTCATTGTATTCAGGTTTCCACTGTTCAATATAAGAAGTCTGTGTTATTTGAATAGCTCTTACTCTGTACATAGTAAATAATTTTCCTCTAACTTCTTGGAATATTATTTTACTGTCTTTGTTTTCAAAAGTCTGACTGTAATGTGGCTAGTTGTATGTCTTGTTTATCCTCTATGTATGTCATTGAACTTGTGGATATGTGGATAATTGTTTTCCATCAAATTTAGGAAAACCTTTGACCATCCTATCTTTAAATAGTTTTTCCGTTTATTTGTATTCTACTCCTGGAAGTCACATTACATATGTATCAGTATGCTTGATGTTGCCCACAGGTCTCTGTGTTTCTGTACATTTTCTTCTATATATTTTTTTTCATTCTTCAAGTTCAATAACTTTTATTTACTTGTCATTAAATGTACTTATTTTTTCACGTGTACAATTTGTTGTGGAGTACTTCTAGTGAATGCAATTTTAATTACTAGTTTTTTCAACTTTAGACTATTTGGTTATTTTATATATTTTTTATTGTTTTGCTTATATTTCCCATCTATTTGATGGATCATTATCATCATGCTTTCTTTAATTGTTTAAACATGTATTTTTTTCCCTAGTAGTTTGAAGATATTTTAATAGCTGCTTGAAAGTTACTGCCTGTTAAATTCAACAACCTAACACACTTAGAGATAGTTTCTGTCGATGGTTTTCCTTTCCAACTATAAATTATTTTTCTCTTTGTTTGCTCTTAATTTAAAAAAAATCTAGACATTTAGATATGATATTGTTGCAATTCTAGATTCTGAAGTTTCCTTCTGAAGGTTGTTTCTCTTTTTATTTTCTTTGTTTTAATATTTGCTTTGTAAGTTGTTAGACTAACAAGTATAAGCCAACTTCCTTTTGGTGTGTTACACTAATATCTCTGCTTATTTTTTTTTTATTTTTATTTTTTAAGTCTGATTCCTAGTGGTTGTTTCTATATATTCATAGTTGAATGGTCAGCCAATGATTATTCAGAGACTGGGTTTGAACATCTTGTGCTAGTAAGTCTTCCTTCTACCTTATATTGATAGATGTATGTGTGGGATATGGATTCTGGAGGCTTTAAAACCGAGGAAAATTTCATATTTACCTTGGCTTTTTTTTCTTGGCCCTTTTATCTTTCCTATACACATGCTCACAGCCTCCCTGTCAGCCAAAATAACATGTGGACAGCTTGATAGCTTGTGTTTTCCATCTTGCTCTGCAGGTGCATACAGCCATCAAACTTGTCAGTGATGTGTGGAGAGATTATCCAGCCCCTCTGTGACTGACTCATTTATAGGAGCTCCCTTTTAAAATTTTGGCTCTTTTAGTGGTCCATTGTTCCTCCCAAGTAGGACACAAGATCTAACTAACCGGTCTTTAGAACTCTTTTTACTTGCCACTGAAATTGTTAGTTTTACTGACATCACCTCTGGGCATGGGTATTTTATTTGCTGGTCAAGTCAGGTGAATACCCCTCATGAGTAGTATGGTTGACTTCCATGGTTTGACTCCCACTCCCACCTCCTGTAACTACCATGTTGACCAACTAGTAATGAGGGATTCTAACCGTTTACTCAAAGCTCAGTCATTTTGCATGAATATAGGCTTCTCAGTTGGTTGTATAACTTTGACTAACAAGTATATGAATGGCAACATGTGGCATTTTTTGATGTTTCCTTCAGTTTTATAATTTTGGGGAGGAGAAGGCCTTCTCATTCCATCATACTGAAAATCATTCTCTGCCTATAACGTTAAAAATCAATCTTATCTTGTAGTTACTAAGTCAAATAAGTGCAATAACCTGAACTGTAAATAACTATGCAGTATTGTATCAGAATGGTAATTACTGAAAGAGACTTTTTCCTCAACCCAAAACTCTGTAAGAGACAAGCTTATGTATCTCTTGTTGGCAACATGACTTATCTATGTGGGTTTACAATAGTTTTAACTATCTTATGTATAATCTCCCACTCTTATATTTTTATGACTTCATCGCCCTCTAATGTCAACTTTTGTATATGATTTCCTTCTTCTTATCATGTGTTAGGTCAAGATCTTCTTGATAATTCCTTTACCATCAAATCTATGCTCACATGTGATTATTTCGATGAAACCTTTTCTGATCACTCCATAATGTTACCACCTTGCTGATAACTAGTCTTCTTCTTCATGAGTGAGTACTAATACTCATCTTTCTTTCAGAGAAAACTGAGTATCTTATTGTACTCATTCCTCTGGATTATGGCTTCTCTTTAATTTTGGGAACACAGGGATTTAGCATTGACTTGTAAGCACAGTTACATTCATTTAAATATATTTTATTGTAGTTTACTAGAATTTCTGTGTTGTGTGTCATATTTCTAGAATACAAATTTTATCATATATATTTTCATTTAGTCTAAAGCATACAGCATTTTTAAGGTTTTCCTGGGAATTAGTTACATAATTTCAGGTTTTTTAAGAAGATAAAATGATGGTGAATTACCCTGCATAAAAAGTCAATCTGAAAATTAGTCATGATGAGAAAAGACAATAGAAAGAACAAAGCTAACTTATTCTTGGATAATATTATAGAGTGTGCACTTGTGGAACATTTTGCATAATTCCGGTTGCCATCTTCAAAGTATAATAACAGAAGTAAATCAATACATGATAACTACATCTTTTAAAAACCTGTTAAAAAGTAGTCCTAAGAAAATCAAGATAAATGATCAAGAATCCTTAAACATGATTTAAAAAGCCCAAGAGGAGAGAGACTCATTCTATGAAACCATGAGAAGTATAAATAAGTGAAAATTTTGTGACTTCACTAGATCTCAAAACCTAGCTTAAGGAATATAACTTGACACTTGATAGATTATAATTTGGTGAGGAAGCTAGTAAGTTAAAGAGTAAGAGCAATATCCTGGACTTTTTTTAAATTTTTTTTAATGTTTATTTATTTTTGAGACAGAGAGAGACAGAGCATGAACGGGGGAGGGTCAGAGAGAGAGGGAGACACAGAATCTGAAACAGGCTCCAGGCTCTGAGCCATCAGCACAGAGCCTGACGTGGGGCTTGAACTCAGGAACCACGAGATCATGACCTGAGCCGAAGTCAGATGCTTAACTGACTGAGCCACCCAGGCGCCCCTATCCTGGACTTTTTGATACAGCTGAAGGCATTAAATGGTTATTTTTTAGTTACATACCAAAACATAAAATGAAGAAAATATTATCCTACTTTTACGAGTTAGAAATTCAAGAATGCAATAATTTTGATATCTATCTTGCCTTTCAGTATCATTATTAACAACATAGTTCTAAGCTGGATGGTTTATAATATGGTTCCTTTATGGCCCATTAAAATTTTAATACATACATACATAATATTGCACTATTTGAGGATCTATTTGTTGCTAAGTATAGCCACATATGAAGAAATATCTATGTCATAAGTAATCATACAGAACAGACATTTATCTATGAAAGAGATAAAATCAATTCTTCAGAAACAAAGTGGGACCCAAGCGCTAAGAATCGTCTTTATAAATATAAAGTTCCTGAGCTATAAGCCATGAGATTGGCTTATTTTAAGATACCAACTTGTAAAGACATAAAGCTAAGGAATATTACAAAGTTGAATGATTACAAAAATAAATGGATATTGAAAGCCAGAGACTTAGTATTTGTCAGTCATATTACCTGACTCTATTTTTGTCTGATACCAAATAACAGATTTCAACCAAAGACCTATTTAAGAGATTATATGGCTTTGCATCTAGCTGTGAGATTGTGATACTAGAATGCAAGAAGAGAGTAACGTTATTAGTGCAATGTTGGGCAAAGGCTTCCCACCTGAGAATGTATTTAGGGAAATAGTTTAAACCAGTATTCCATTTTAATTGCCAGCTGGGAACTTCTTGAAAGTGTATTATTTTTCTATTTTCTTTGGTTGGTATATTTGATGTATTTCACGTGTACTTTAGACCAAAGATGGAGGAGATGAAAGTAAGCATTATCATTATACTTACTTTCCAAAAAGTTATCAGGGATAAATGTTAATCCTATCTATTAAAAGTATAATTCTACCAACTTGAAAGTTATATATATATATATACACTGAAATAATATTATTAAAAATTAGGGAGAAGAAATAATAAATGGAATTTTCAGAAAGAAATTTATCCTAATATTGTGGGGATATAAACATTACACTGGTTTTCCCTGGTATTTTAATGAAAGTACTATGAATTGCTGATATATTCTTTATCCTTGAAAATTGCATGCTTTTATAATTAAAATATTCTGATAATAGGGTTTCACACTGCTTTATATTAAACATAAAACAATAAGAAAATGGACATAATACAAAGTATCATTAGATTACCAGTTTCTAACTGTTAGCTAATGGAACCCTAAGACATATTCCTTTAATTACAGTATTAAAAAGAATAATACCCTGTGAGCTTTAATATAATCAGCACATTTTTGTGGGAAATGAAGACTGCTCATCTGGTTTTGTACTCTATTTTGGAAAAACAGTAAGGTATGTTTAATAAAAATGTATATGTCTTACTACATTTACTAAAGTGATTGACAAATGCAAAAATACCTACACAAGTTAGCAGTGTAAATTTCCCTGTTCATAATCAGGTAAGTATGATGTGTATTAGAAAAGAAAAAAAATCTTACATAAATATTCCTGGTATATTTTTAATCTGAAGTAGCCAAAGTATTGAACAACCTCAGTCTTGTGTTTTAATTAAGAAAATTAAGCTTTTGTGTTCTAATTAAGGCTGTATCTCAAAATGCTCAAAGAGCCCATGTTACAATGCTCTACTATTCTGTCCCAGAATGAGTTTGATCAAATTTCGGTGATTGACACTTAATACATTATGAAGTGTTACATAGAGGCTCCATAATGATGCTCTCAATGTGGTTCTCAAATTCTGGTTCCAGTAATCTCTTTCTAGGAAGAGTGAAACTAAGCTTATCCTGTAGTCCCCCAGAGCCAAACCTGGGAGTAGATGGAAAGCAAACTATTTATGTAGTAATCACCAAATGGAATATGTGTATTACTTTTGGGTTGAATTCAATGTGAAAAAGTTTGAATTAAATGGTTATTGATTTTTTTTTTTTCTGTTAAACCTTATCTTTTGATTTTGGTCTGCATTGGTTGCTTCAGTAGGAAAAACCTGACAGTTAAACATATAATAGTATTGTTTCCTGATAGTGAATTATGAATAAAAAAATAAGACAAATTATCACAAATTACTGCAAAAAATGCTGAAAATCTTAGATGAACTATGAGTGTCCTTAATATTGGAATAGACCATATAAGGTAAACAAAAATAGTGTCAAATATAGTAGTCATGAAAAATTAATGTAAAATATATATTTATAAAACCTTGAGTAACTTTATCAATATGTTTTCCAATTCTTAATTTTCAGACCCCTCTAGTTCCTTTCTTCTTAAATGTCGGAATCAATAGATAATTTTATTTAGGGAAAGAAAATATTTTCTTTTTTATATAAAGTTTATTTATTTGAGAGTGAGAGAACACGAGCAGGGAGAGGCAGAGACAGAGGGAGAGAGAGAGAATCCCAAGCAGGCTCTGCACTGTCAGCACAGAGCCCAACTCGAGGCTCCATCTCACGAACTGTGAGATCATGACCTGAGTTGAAACCAAGAGTCAGATGCTTTCCTCACTAAGCCACCCAGACGCCCTGTAAGTCTTAAACAGAGATCACAGTGTAAGAAAATCCACATAACCTTTGAAATCAGATAAATTTCATCTTTGGGACAAAAATACTTGCTTTTCAGAATGGTAAATATTGGATAAAATGTATATTATACTTTTGTCATTTGCTTTCACAGTATATCCCCAGTCAATGACAGTATTTTCAGTACCAGTTAGAACAGAATGTTAATAAACGTGTAAATCCTAAAACACACTTTCAAAAACCACCAGTGACTGCACCAATCTCCATATATATACTCTTGAACACCTAACCAGTAATTTTATTTTATATATTTCTCTGGAAAAAAATATGTTTTTTCTTTGAAATTCTATTGAATTACTGTCGTTAATTTTATCTTAATCCTCATTGCCTTAAATGTTAAACCCATCTTTCTCTAAAAATAAATACGTTAAGTCTCTTGTGCATGGCAGGTATTTAATAATTATCTGTTGATTGCAGATAAATCAGTGATATAATATTTATGTTTTCATGGTGCATTTTTTAGGTGTTCAATAATAATTTTGGCAGAGGAAAGTATTTGTTAAATTCGTCATTTTTTGTCATTAGTTTTTGGGTGATATTGCTGAATCTAAAAATAGTGAACTCTAAAATACAGTGATGGAAATGAATACCAACCACCTCACATTTATGGTAGAAAATGAAAGCAAAATATGAATTTAAATAAAATGTTACCTTGTTTTATAGGGTTTTCAACACTGAATTGACAATAACTTTATAATGTATAATAACTATCTTCTATTAATGCACAATATAATGTTTAGCTAAACATTATATGTTAATGTATTTTCTTCCTTAGTTGTACAACTCGTTTGCAGGACTTTAAATTATGTTTCTCATATCCAGAGGGAATGGCTTTTTTCATTTTGAATCTCTGAAATAGAGGAAGCATGTTTTCTGAAAATACTAAAAAGCTTTTTATTAAGATGCAGATGTTTCTACTTTCCCGAAACTATTCAGGATAAAAGTATTTAATCAATCACCAAATATGAATGATTTAATTATTTTCCAGCTAAATGCTAATTCATTATAGCCTTGTCATGTTTTCTGTTTTATAAAATCATGTTTATAGCACATTTTTATGCAGATGAATAGCCTAAAATTGAAAACTGTTTTGTTTTTATTTTTTCTCAAGTCCAGTTTAACTTGACAAAAGAATGCATGTCAATGTGAAATAAATAAGTGCAATATAAATTAAACACTTTCTTGATTTAGCAGTGATATGAACTAATTTACAAGTACTCTGACTAGCTTACAAATTGTTAAACCTGTGGGGAGACATTTATCTGGATTTGTATGGACATAGGTATGCACGTTTTTACAGTGTTATATTTATCTCAGGTGTGCAGTATAATGACCCAACAATTCCATACGTTCCTCAGTTGTCATCATGATATGTGTACTCTTAATCCCCTTTAATCTATTTCACCCATCCCCCCCCGCCACCTCTGGTCTGGCAACCACCAGTTTGTTCTCTGTATTTAAAAGTCTGTTTTATTGTTTGTCTCTTTTTTCTTTTGTTCATTTGTTTTGTTTCTTAAATTCCACATAGGAGTGATATCACATGGTATTTGCCTATCTCTATTTCACTTAGCATTATATTCACTACGTCCACCCACGTTGTATGAATTCATCATTGTGTACTTTACGTTCTTTCCTAAGCAGGTTTCATTTGCCTTTCTTCCTCTCAATTTTATTCTCTCTCATTTTTGTCTTACTAATTTCTATGGCATAAATTTTTTCTGCATAAGTTTGTCTAATTTTTATCTCTTATTTTTCTACAATCAACACATGCTTTTTCAAGTGTTTCCCATGCCTTTTCATTTAAGGGACTTAAACTCCTACCTCAGAACACTATCAATAATCTGATAATAAATTTTTGCCAATTCTAAAACCAATATCTCCTTATTACTTTTTTCCTGCTAATGCTTTCACACTTCTGATCTTCTCTGTTGCAATGACATCCAGTTCAGTTTGCAATTCATTATTGAATTCCTTTTTTCATGCAGCAAAAATTTATTTTTTCTACTAGAAAAGGTGTAAAAATGGCTGACAGGTTTCCAGATGCATTGATGATATATAATAATAATTACTTCCCTGATTTCAGACCAGTTCAAATTGCTTTTATCTCATTTTTCCTTTGAAAAGTTGGTCCTCTTCATTCTCCTTCCTCTTTATCCCATTTACTCATTTCTATCATTTAAGCTGTATGCTATAGACTTAATGTTTATGGCCCCAAAATTCGCATATTAAATCCATACCCCCAAATGTGATGGTATTTGAAGGTAGAAATTTTGGGATGTGATTAAATCATGAGGGTGGAGTCCTCATGAGTGGGATTAGTGCCTTTATAAAAAAGACAGTAGAGACCTTCCTCACCCCTTGCATCATCTGAGGACATAGCAAGCAGAGGTTTGTCTATAAATCAGGAGGTGGGACCTCATCAAAAATTACACCTACTCATTATAGCAATCTAGACAGACTAAGACACAGTATTTTCTCTTATTGTTTCTCTGTGGAAAAACAGGAACTTGAACTCAATACTACCATATGACTTCACTTTTGCACATGGAAGGCTGAATAACATTACAAAATACAAAAAAATGCACTTTGTAGTGCAATGAGATCTCAATATTGCCTTGGAATTATCATGTGTTTCAAATAAATTCCTTTTGTCAACAAGTATTCCTAGCTTTCACCCCCAACCTTATAATTCAACACCAACACACATCTCTTAGAAAATATATCCATTTGTAATTTATCTTTGAAATTAGCATATTGTGAAACTACACATACTTCTTGCTATATTTAATAATGCTTATCTATGTCTATAGACATTTTTCCTTGCTTAGAGTTCAGTAGAAGCAGAATTTCTCTTCTTACTGAAGGCCTATTGCTGTATCTATTCTCTGACCCTATTGGCTTCTATTTCCTCCAGTGATTTCTTCATTTTCTACCTTTTCTAATCTTCTCAATTAGGCCAGATATAGTGACAATGACTATAGTAATAGCCATAATAAACATCTATCTTTTATTAACTCTAGTTCTCAATATCTAGCTATTACTCATTACAACCTTCATTTTAGAACTGAGCTTCCAATGTATTTCCTTGCTTATCTTTCAATTACCTATTTCAATGGTTTCCTGAAACCAACTTGCATTGCTAACAATGGCATATCATTAGCTAAATATTTGCAGTTATTATTTGGTATATGTAACTACCAACACTGCTAACCTTTCCCAAATTCTTCAAATTCCCTGTTTCCTTGGGTGGCTTCATTTTCTTTGATGACTCATTATTAATTGCCTTTGCAAAATATTTTTCATTTGCATTTCCAATGGTGAAGATTCTGAGAATTTGAAAACACCCTAGATGATAAAATATGATAAAGGATTAAAAATGTTCATTGGATTTGTTTTAAGTGTGATATTAATGTTTTGACAGTTGCATTTTCATTAATGGCGAATGGAAATCATACCGAAATCGTTTGAGGGTTGAATGCAAGGTAAGAATATGTGGCTATAGTTCAAGAAATTGACTATTGGAGGAGATAAATAGGATTATAGATAATGGATATGTGGGGTCAAAAACGTTTGTGTGTGTATATATATATATATACATATATATATTTATTCTTTTATAATTAGATCAATGTGGAATGTTTACATCTCTAAAAGAAGAAATAAGCCAGAGATTCCAAATCAGAAGGACATGGATAGTCTTGGACTTCTTATTTTCCTTTACTATCCACTGCCTTTTGGTTTCTCATACTATTTAATGGCTCAAATGTTGCTGCTTTCTAATACAGTTAGTACCTTGGTATCTAAAACACAAAACTAACCAATTTATAAAATCTGTCACTAAATCCTCATTGACTTTGGAATAAAATTCATATTTCTTACCATGGAATACAAGGTCCTTCATTAATGAGTCTCTTACTAATAATTCAGAAGTACATTTTACCATCTTGTCTTCAGACATGACTTCAGGAAACTGTCTATAGATGATTGTATGTATAAGCTTTAGAAACATTAACCAAGCTCTTTATTCTTCTTGAAACACCCTTTGTTCCCCTCTTCACTTGGTTGGTTCATTGTTTAGTATCCAGATTATTCATTTATTCAACAAATATTTGTTATGAATGCATGAAGCACAATAATAAGTGTTGGTGTTACAATGAAGAAAAAACAGGTTTTATAAACATATTATGATATTTAATCTAACAAATAAGCACTAATAAAATGAGGTAGAATTACAGGATACCATGAAAATGTATAGCAAAATGTATTAGCTCTTTGTGAAGGTTCAAGAATCATCTAGGAATAAATAGTACTTAATATGAAAATTGATTGACAAGGAAAATTAAAATAAGAAGTGTTTAGGAAAAGCACTACAAGAGAGGAGACTATATACTTCAAGATGAAGCTAGACCTTAGAACATTGGAGGAATGAACAGAAGGCCAGAATACCCAAAAAGAAATTTAACAGTGAGAAAGAATAGCACAAACTTAGACTAGACATATAAACCAGGACACAATTATGTAGGAGTTTATAAGCCATGGTAAAAACAAAATAAAATATGGTTGTTCTTTTCTCTAAGATCAGAGGAAAATTTTCTATATGTTTTTAAGCAAATGTGTGACACTATCAGATGTGAATTTTTAAAACATAATTTGAGATGTTGCCGGAGAACAGATAGACTGCAAATACACAACGGTGAATATAGGGAAACGGATTAGGAGGTTATTACAGACTTCAGATAAATGATGATGAGTTAAACAAGGATGCTGGAGTGGCGGTGGAAAGAAAGGGCTCGCTGAATATTTTAATAGAACTTTATGTTTTATTTGGTAGTGGAGACAGGAAAAAGGAAATCTAATGTTATTTTCTCCAGAATGTTTACTGGATTCCTGTAGTCTCAGTTAATAGCCACTTATATGCATTCCAGGCTTACCTCAGTCTTAAAAGAGGCCAAATTTTGTTATTAGTATTCATTTATCTTTCTTCTTCTGAACTTATAAGATATTGAGAGCAAAAAATGTATCCTTGTGTTATCTCTGTATGTTTCGGGTCCAATTCAGTGCCTAAACTGTGTGTGTGTGTGTGTGTGTGTGTGTGTGTGTGTGTGCTAAATAAATGTAAACAATTTCAGGGGGGGAGAGGAAAATATTTTGGAAACTCTGAGTGACCTTTGACTTTATGTTTGTTCCTAAAACTCACCATCTCTCTCCCTCTTTCTATTTTCCGGGACAAACCTGTGTGTGTGTGTGTGTGTGTGTGTGTGTGTGAAGTGAGAACCTATGATTTTATTTACCCACATGAGTATCTGAAATCTTATTGACTCAGGAAATCACGGCCCTTTAAATCTCATGTTTGGAGAACTTTTAACTCAAATAATAGTAATGATAATGGTTAACAGAAAGATCTTTAGTAACAGGATTGTGGTATATTGTAAACAGCACTATATTTATAATCAGTAAACCTTGGTCTAATACTGCCTAGTTCTGAGGTCTTGAATAAAACGGAGGGATTGTTTGGCATTTGCATAGAAAATTACCCCTTTCCTTGTACTTCTCCATACATATGCAAGTGTTCTGCCTCTCTTATTACCTCTCTTATGCTATTCCAATGGCTACATTCCACAGAGAGTTGTTGGTACCTCCCAGACATAAATAAAAAAGAATCAATTTCCATAAATGATACAGCCTGAGGAGTAAATTTGAAGACTTGGAAAGCAGCCAGTTCTCTAGGTTTACAGCAATGTTTCCTGCATTGCAAATGGGCTGCGCTGGGGGCATGTGAAGAAGTGAAACAGCAGGCCCCTTACTCATCTACAGACTGCTGGGCCTTGGTGAGTCCGCCACAGGCGGGATGGCTAGAGGATGTGCTCTAAAAGGCCCTGGTGTACTTCTGACCATATGGTAAAGCTATGGAATGCTGGGAAACACGAGCAGCCACACAGTTACCTGTTGTGCCCCAGTTAGAAACCCTGTCATTTCTGAATTATTTAAAAGGCCCAGAATAAACAGTATTTGACTAAGAAAAAAAATACTACTTATTGTTACTAGTTAGTCTGCTAGTTATTAGTTACTTTAACTTAATTTCTCATTTGTTCTCTTTATTTTAACTCTTCCTGTGTTGATGTTTGATGATGAAAGGGTGGCCCTTCATGTCTTTAATATATAAAACAAGAAAGGACTTAGGGTAGATTGATATCATATGTCAATCTGCCGTAAGCATTTAAGCAGCAATTTCTGATACGAAATAAATACCACAATAAATATGGCAGAGCGATCTTCTGGTATAAATGTTATATGTTTAACATATTAGGATTTGTCTTAGCTCTGTTTACTGTAGCAAAATACAATGGACTGGGAGGCTTACAAACAATAGACATTTATTCTTCATAGAACTGGAGGCTGGGAAGTCCAAGATCAAGGCACTGCCAGATTCCGTGATTGGTATAGGCCTTCTTCTTGGTTCACAGGTGGCCATCTTTTCCCTGTGTCCTCACATGGGAGAAGGGACAAGGGATCTCTCTGGTGTTTCTTGCAAGGACACTCATCTCATTCATAAGGGTCCTCAGAGTCTCCCTCAGTTCTCAGTCCTCCACACCCCAGCTTGTAGCGTTCTATACAAGAAGTTCATTGCAAAAATGAAGGTCACATTGCTGAGTAAGGAGACAAAGTAGAATTTGGAAGACACTGATAAGAAAGGCACTTTTTATTTGACCCAGACAATGGAGCTGATGTTCATACAATCCTTGTTGCGGAGTCAGGGAAATATGATTTGCATTCTATAAATATCCATGCTAAATATCTCTTAGACTATTTTAAATTTAGAAAATACATACTCTATACATTCCCCATTTAACAATAAATTAATTATAGTATTTCTGTATGTAACTAGTTACATACTGTTATATGTTATATTCTATAGAACTAATATGTTCTATAGTTATAGAACTATAACTAATAACTGTTATATGTTATATTCTATAGAACTAATAAAGACAAAGAAAACAGCTTCTGTTTCAGATAATCTACAGTATGAACAAAACAAAACAAAAACGAAAACAACAAAATCAATAAATAACTCAGGGGCATCAAGGAAGAAATAG
This sequence comes from Panthera tigris, assembly GCF_018350195.1. Lineage (NCBI taxonomy): Eukaryota > Metazoa > Chordata > Mammalia > Carnivora > Felidae > Panthera > Panthera tigris. Next base: position 176,008,017 of record NC_056663.1, on the reverse strand, counting down.
AGTGAATTTTGGTGGAAGATTGTATCTGTAGACAACATAAGGCAAATATTTCATAAAGTAAAAATTACTTTTGGAAATGCGTTAGCAAGCCATCATATTGGGGATTATATATTAGTTCTTAACTAAATCAACACAATAAATTTTTCCTTACTATTTTTCCAGTTGAATACTACCTGAAGCAGTTGACTTTCTTGTACTGGAGGGCCAAGAAATAAGAAGGACATATATGATCTTCAAAGACTATTCAATTCAGTTTTTAATTTTTCTTAATGTACACTTATTTTTGAGAGAAATAGAGGAGGGGCAGCGGAGGGAGGAGCGGAGACAGAGGGAGACACAGAATCCAAAATAGGCTTCAGTCTCTGAGATGTCAGCACACTGCCCTATGTGGGGCTCAAACCCATGAACTGGGAGATCATGACCTGAGCTGAAGTTGGATGCTCAACTCACTGAGCTGCCCAGGAACCCCTCAATTCAGTTTTGAGAGTGGCAATTGGGTACTAAAACTGGATGAAGGAAGAGTACATTCACTTTTACCATCTCATATTCATTAGGAGACATTTACTCATTGGGTACAATGGCAAGTAGCAGCACTATTTAAATTGCTGTTTTGTACTTGCAGGCTCATTATCTTTCTCTTCCTCTCTGCTTTTCTCTTTCTTTTAATTTTTTCATGCAAAAGTTTCTTTGATTTCCAATAGATGAGAAATATATGCATACTGCTTCTTCAATATTATTTAAAAATAGACCGAAGACTTTCATGTAAAAAAAAAAAACCTACATTCACCATAAAGCCCACATATATAAATATTGGTTATAAGTGGCTAAAGTACAATTGATGTTAAGGCACTTAACCATCAACCATCTCTGAAAAATCCAAACCTGCAAGGATTGCCTTTAAATTTCACCAAATTTATCTTATCCTTGGTATGCATAAAACATTAATACTTATCATATAAATGATTTCTGAGATAAGAACAGCATGAGATTTTAGCAATAATGAGTATCAAAACAATTTTTAAAAGGGATAAATGTATTTTCAAAGCACAACATAAAAAGATACTCTTGGGGCCTCCGGGTGACTTAGTCAGTGAAGCATCAGACTTTTGATTTTGGCTCAGGTCATGATCCCTGGGTTCATGCATTGGGCTCTATGCTGATAGTATGGAGTTTGTTGAGATTCCCTCTCTCTCTCTACACGTCCCCTCTTATGCTCTCTCTCTCTCTCTCTCTCACACACACACACACACACACACACACACTAAAGAAACTCTTACTGCCAGAGTCCAGTTCCAGCAGGTCCAGGGGTTCCCGAAGGATGAATGGCGTTGGCGAAAAAGTGAAAATAAAATAAAACAAAAATAAAAATGGACACAGACAACAGCAGTGTGTTAGACTGGCCGCTTAATTGTGGCAAACGTAGCATTATATTTGTTAGCAATTTCCTTAGAGCGTGCGTCATCTATATTTTCTAGCATTACCTAATTCTAAAAATGTTCCCATGTGTAATCACCCATTAAGGAATAACATGGTTATTTTCTCATAATGTTCCCTCCTGCCCTTTGCTTATTGATTAATTTCTTACATTATTTTCATTATGTATCTACATTTATCTATAATCTATAAAGCATTTGCTTTGCTGTTTTCATGAAAGGTCATCTATCTCTCAACACCTCAATTGGAACAGCTACAGGGACATGACCTCTTAGTTGTTTCCCCGAAACGTTTGTGGTTCAAGGAACAAAAGTATTTGCCTTGGTCTGAGGTGTCAGGAGGGGGCCAAGAGGGCCTCAGGAGGGGCAACTGGGTGGCTCAGTCAGTTAAGCATCCAACTTCGGCTCAGGTCATGATCTCCGGGTCCGTGAGTTCGAGCCCCGCATTGGGCTCTGTGCTGACAGCCCAGAACCTGGAGCCTGTTTCAGATTCTGTGTCTCCCTCTCTCTCTGACCCCGTTCATGCTCTGTCTCTGTCTCAAAAATTTAAAAAAAAAAACGTTAAAAAAAAAGAGGGCCTCAGGAACCCGCGCCTTGTACATTCTCAGAGAGACAATGCACCTAGGAACTAATGAACCATTCCGTACTTTAACCGACTAGGTTCAATCATCTGGAATGCCTCCTGAGGGCCAAGTGGGCCTAACGGTTGGAGTAACTTGTGCCTATAGGTACACTCTTTGTTGCTGGAGTGGGGCTTTCAAATCCATTTGTCCCTCCCTGGCTGGGAAATATATGGGGCTATCCTTCCTTTAGGTAGAGGAGTCTTTATAGGGGGTGGCAAGGGTTAAATGTAGGGCCACACAATTTCCTTTCGGAACCTTATTTCTTTCCCCAATGGTTCTTTTCCCAGGGGGTCTGTCGAGGGCAATTCCCCAACAGACAATCCCCCAGGTACTTTTATTAAGGCCAAATTACATAAAATTGGGAGTACAAGAAGCTTCACTGTTGGTGCTCCGCCCTGCAGTCCCGATCTGTCCACCGCCCAGGCCCTGCCATCAGGCTGGTTGGATAGCTCGGCTTCTGGCATCTTATCTCACAAAAAATGGTACTTTTTTTTTTTTTTTTAACTTGAACGTTGTTCACCTCACATATTTTCTGACATTGTGCTACAGTCTCTCAGGGCTAATAATGAACTGTGAAGGTCAACTCTTCAATCCTCTTCTGGTAGGAGGACCCCTAATTCAGACTAGGACATCCCAATACAGAGAGACAACGTAAGAAAGGAGACAAAGAGGTAGAGAGGTGACAAAAGAAGAGGGGGGATTGTAGGAGAGGAGGGATGAATGGGCTAGAGACAATCAATAAGAATCAGAGTTCATTGTTCTTTCAAAACATCAACAGACTCCACTCAACTTATTTACCACAGGTTCGCTAATCCCGTGGTCTGGAATTTGTAGGAGAAGCAGACTGGGCAGGGGTGGGGTGGCGTGTAAGGACAGGAAGGGGAAGGAGGAGGAAGAGAGGAAGATGGAGAAAAGAGAAGAAAAAGGAAGAAGAGCAGAAGGGGGAGGAAGAGAACCGGACCACTGACACAAGAATATTGTGAAGTAGATTAGGGGCCCAGTACCATTTAAATTCATTATCCTGCTCTAAACACTCTACCATAGACCCTATATTTCCTCAGAAACACCAAATACTGGTAAGAGAGAGATGGGTTAGCTGTTATTATTATAGGTTAAACAGGATTTATCAATTCGGCTCAAGAACAAAGCATGTTGGAATTCAAGAAAGAAGCAAAACTGACCAGTCCACACACTCTTGAGAAAATAGTAATTTCAATGACTGCATTAGGTCCTGCCTCAAGCATAAAGATCCACTTCCCATCCCCCTCCCAAGACAACTCATTGCTCTATAAACCACAACATGTATATGTGAAGCAGGACATTTACTACATGAGTGAAATGTCTCAAATCTTCTGTGCTAGGCTAGGAGTTAGAAAACAACTGTTAATGGTTGGGTGAAAATGATGCCGTTGAAAAAAGCTCACGTATACTACACTCATCCAACACTTTCCCACTACAGCAATACAAGCCTGCTTTCTTCAAAAGCTTAATCACATAAAATATACACCTAGATGTAAATGGTTCAAAAATATTAGTCTCATATAATGTTATTTCAAGATATACAAGCACAACTGTAGCGTAGTTTAAGAAGCCATGGTGTGTACAGTTAAACAGAACATGATTAATAAAACAAGAATAGATTTCAAATGTTATGGCCATTTGTAGAATATTCTCTTTGTGGTATATTAAAAAAAAACAGGATCAAAAATCAGAGAACCTGATTTCATGTTTTGGGTGGAAGAGGCAAAACAAGTTGAATCTTAAGGAAGTCATTCTATTTTAACAGTGTTTGTTTCCTTTTCATGAAATGGGGTATGGTACAGAGCTGTTACTGAGATGGGGAAGATGAAATGTGACTGTTAAGTTGAGAAGCTCTCAGGTTTTAATGGGATAAAAATATTATTCATAATGTTTTTAAAATGTAATGCAAAATCCAGGTAAACATATCATTAGTGAAATTCCAGGCGGTAATGATGCAAACAATACTCTTTTGTTTCCAAAATGCAGTAAGGAAGTTGGAGTTTGCACTGATCATAATCGGAGAGCCTTGGAGATGTTACAGATTGTTGGTAACAAAATTGGGAAGTAATTCTTTTCTTTGCTTAGAATCATACATATGTAATTCAGGAAGTTGGGATTGATATCACAAGTGCAGAAGCCTAGTCTGTTAGAGCATTGGGTACCTTGTACCCTATTCAATTTCTTGGTACGTAATTGTTGTTCAGAAATTAGTTTTTACTATTGTAATAAAAGAATGAAACAGACCCATGTTTTGATTCTTTTTAAGTATTTAAAATATTCTCAAAGTGCTGATTAAATAAGAAATAAGTGAACATGCCTAAACCCAAATGATCAGATTATTCTTTGGGATATCTCTCCATCGAAATATCTGATTGTAAGTCATCTGTTCTTCAATCTGTCTACTAGAGTGAAAAGTGTCTCCATGTCTAACATCTTCTCAAACAGAGGGTTAGCAAATTAGGAAGGTCCAGAAATTCTAAATCACTAAGATACAATTCAGCACAGCCAAGTGGCAGCATTAATAATGTAACAAATAGGACATGTTTGTAACTTCCTGCTGATGAAAGACCCAACTGTCTCATGATTAAAACAGTATTCAAGGCAGTAACAAATTTGTAACTACCTGCTGGTAAAAGACATGCTTGCCTTATAATTAACATGATATTCCAAGACACCATTCTATTTTATAGAAATCTTAAGGATCTCCCTACAAATGCCTGGGACCAAATATCATCTTTTTTTTTTATTGTTTTACTCTGCACTTAAACTTTATCAATATAATGGCTATAACGACCCAAAAGGGCCTTTTTGAGCATATAACTTGTACTCAGTGTGGCGAATCGATGATTTCATGTGGCAAATTCTTCAAACTCTTCCTAGAATGAATTTAACTTTAACTTACTTGGGAAATCATTCTCATTCTCTCTCTCTCTCTCTCTCTCTCTCTCTCTCTCTCTCTTTCTCACACATGCACACACACACACACACATTCACACACTGTATTATTTCTATTGGCTGAAAATAAGTAAAACCAGAGATAATCTAGCATCTTCTGCATAATAGGATTAAAAACAGTTTCCATATAACATAGATACGCATAAATAGTCCATGTGTCATATTTTTGAATTAATAAATCCAGTTTATTTCTAACCTCAAATTAATAATTATACAAATATGTATATATATACAAATATACATAGATTTATATGAATATCATCCTGTAAGTCTCTCCACTGAATTATTAATTTTATTTTATTTTATTATATGTATTTTTTTGTATTTCTTATTCTCTTTCTATGGAAAGCATATATTAAAATACAGTTATCACACATTTATGTTTCTGTAAACAACATATTGTTTGGTTTTCTTGTTTTTGAACTTTATAAAAATGGCGTCATACTGAATGCAGTCTTCTGTTACTTGCTTTTGTCTCTCAACGTTATATTTCTGTCATGTCGCTACGGGTGATTGGAGCCTTTTCACTTCACCTCTGTAGAGTTCATTGTGTAGCTATACCAAAACTTAGTTTTATCCATTTCTTATTAATAGCAGTTGAGGTAGTTCCCTTTTTTTTGTTGTCGTTGTTGATCCTGGGGACATTCTTACACAGCTTACCTGATGCACGCATTCATAAATTTCTTCGAATAACTTACCGGGCAAGGAGGATTTGCAAATGTTTAAGTTTATGAATGGCACCATCTTGTCTTCCAACATGCTTGCTTTCATTTACATTCCTACCAGTTAAATGTAAAAGTTCTTATTGATACAGATCCTTACCAGCCCGTAGTGGTGTAAGACTTCTTCATTTTTGCCAACCTGGTATAAAAATTGTAGCTCATGTTGTCTTAATCTGCATTTTCCTGATTATTAATGATGTTGATCTTTTCATGTGTTGATTGTCTTTCATATCCTACTTCTGAGAAATGCCTGTTCCTGTCTTTCGTTCATGTGTTCGACTGGGCTGTCAGTTGTGTGTGTTGCAAATAACTTCTCCTCCAGCTGATGGCTTGTCTTTTCATTTTTGTTGTGATGTCTTGATGAGTAACCATTCTTAATTTTAACGTAACTGAATTTATGAATATTTTCTTTCATGGTGGGTACATTTATTTTGTTGAAGAAAGCCTTTCTTGTTCTGAAGTCATATTCTCCTGTGTTTTCTTCCATGAGTTTAAAAGTTTTGCCTTTCTTATTTCTTATTTATTCATTTATTTATTTTTATTTTTTTAGTTTACACCCAAGTTAGTTAGCATATAGTGCAACAATGATTTCAGGAGTAGATTCCTTAATGCACCTTACTCATTTAACCCCTGCCCCCCTCCCACAACCCCTTCAGTAACCCTCTGTTTCTTCTCCATATGTAAGAGTCTCTTATGTTTTGTCCCCCTCCCTGTTTTTATATTATCTTTGCTCCCCTTCCCTTGTGTTCATCTGTTCTGTGTCTTAAAGTCCTCATGTGAGTGAAGTCATATGATATTTGTCTTTCTCTGACTGACTAATTTTGCTTAGCATAATACCCTCTAGTTTCATCCACGTAGTTGCAAATGGCAAGATTTCATTTATTTTGATTGTCAAGTAATACTCCATTGTGTGTGTGTATACACACACACACACACACACACACACATATACACCATATATAAGTACATATATATATATATATATATATATATATATACCACATCTTCTTTTTCCATTCATTCATTGATGGATATTTGAGCTCTTTCCATACTTTGGGTATTGTAGATAGTGCTGCTATAAACATTGGGGTGCATGTGCCCCTTTGAAACAGCATCCCTGTATCCCTTGGATAAATACCTAGTAGTGTACTTTCTGGGTCGTAGAGTAGTTCTATTTTTTATTTTTTAAGGAACCTCCATACTTTACCAGGTGCATTCCAGAGTGGCTGCACCAGGAGTGGCTGCATTAGGTTGCATTCCCACCAGCAGTGCAAAAGAGATCCTCTTTCTCCGCATCCTCGCCAACATCTGTTGTTGCCTGAGTTGTAAATGTTAGCCAGTCTGACAGGTGTAAGGTGGTACCTCATTGTGGTTTTGGTTTGTATTTCCCTGATGATGAGTGATGAGCAGTTTTTCATCTGTCCTTAGGTCATCTGGATGTCTTCTTTGGAGAAGTGTCTATTCATTTCTTCTGCCCATTTCTTCACTGGATTATTTGTTTTTGGGTGTTGAGTTTGATAAGTTCTCTATAGATTTTGGATACTAACCTTGTGTCTGATATGTAATTTGCAAATATCTTCTCCCATTCCATAGGTTGCCTTTTAGTTTTGCTGATTGTTACCTTCACTGTGCAGAAGCTTCTTATTTTAGTGAGGTCCCAACGTTCATTTTTGCTTTTGTTTCCCTTGCCTCTGGAGACGTGTTGACTAAGAAGTTGCTGCGTCCAAGATCAGAGAGGTTTTTGCCTGCTTTGTCCTCAAGGATTTTGATGGCTTCCCATCTTACCTTTAGGTCTTTCATCCATTTTGAGTTTATTTTTGTGTATGGTGTAAGAAAGTGGTTCAGGTTCATTCTTCTGCATGTCGCTGTCCAGTTTTCCCAGCACCACTTGCTGAAGAGACTGTCTTTATTCCATTGGATATTCTTTCCTGCTTTGTCAAAGATTAATTGGCCATACGTTTGTGGTTCCATTTCTGGGTTCTCTATTCTGTTCCATTGATCTGAGTGTCTGTTTTTGTGCCATGAATTATGAATTTTACTTTTTTTAATGTTCTTTAATTTTTTTGAGTACAGATGACACACAATGCTACATTAGATTCAGGTGTATAACATAGTGATTCAGCATCTCTATGTGTTGTGCTGTGCTCACCACAAATGTAGCTATAATTTGTCACCATATAACACTATTACAATATTATTAACTATATACTCCACCATGCGCCTTTTATTCCCATGACTTATTCATTCCATAACTGGAAGCCTATATCTCCTACTTCCTTTTGCCTATTTTACCCATTCCCCCACTCCCTGCCCTTCTGGCAGCCATCAGTTTTTTTCACTGTATTTATAGGTCTCACTTTGATTTTTGTTTGTTTATTCACTTGTTTGGTTTTTTTGTTTTGTTTTTAGATTCCATATATAAGTCTGGATATTTAAAAATATTAATTCTAATACATACATGCAAGTATTTACAGCAGTGGAACAAGAGACTTTATTTATTTATTTATTTTTTTAGAAAATGTCTGTGCCATGTAAGAGGCATTATTTCATTATCAAATATTCAGGTCTAATATAATCCCTATAAATTAAAGTGTGTTAAAAAATCCATTTTGAGTTTTCAGTTTAAATGTAGAAACAAGAAAGAAAAAATATATGTTTTCCTTAAGAGTTATCAGTAAGTTTAGTTACTTTTAAAAACCTTAATATTATGTAGGTTTTGTTTTATTTTTACATACAGAATAGAAGACTTACTAACTTCAACAAAACTTAGGGGATGTCTCTTTTGAGAAAACTAGTAGTGTGACGCTTTTGACAGTTCTGTGATTTCCTTTTGGGTGACCCTGAATTGATAATGATATCTTATGTTTAAGAAGGATCATCAATCTTGGAGCATCTCGGTGACAATCTCAGTGTCAATTTCTTTATCACATTGGATATATATCTGAAGCACTTGTACTTATGCTGAATTAAGAGGTCCTGATGGGCTGCACATATAACCACTAGCACAGAACAAATTTACCCACTCTTTAAAGAAATAGACACAATTTATCTCAATCTAAGCAAAAAAAAAAAAAAAAGTGATTGAAAATCGTGGGGAAACAATCATGAAACCAAAGTGATGATGGATTTCATTTTGCATCAAGAGCTAAAATATTTATCACTTTATATATTAATCATTTCTCGAAAATGTTATAATTTGTGTAACTGTAAGAAACATTATTTATACCAGTGTCTAATTTTAAATTGTGCATTGCTAAATCTTAATAATAATATTAAAGAAAAATATAGATTATATCATTACTTAAAAAACTAGGCATTATAAATTCATCCCTCAATATTTCCAGATACTTCAATTTACAGGTTTGAAGAATATAATCCTTGACATGAATTCAGATTACATTATATAACATTTTTGAAGTCAACCTCAATGATTAATTGAAATACCTTTTAAAAATCTTAGAAATAACGGTGCTTGGGTGGCTCAGTTGGTTGAGTGTCAGACTCTTGGTTTTGGCTCAGGTTGTGACCCCAGGATCCTTCATGGGACTGAGCCCTGTGTTGGGCTCTGCGCTGAGCATTGAGCCTGCTTGGGATTCCCTCTCTTTCTCTCCCTTGCCCCTCTTCCCCACTCATACTCTCTCTCTCTCTCTCTCTCTCTCTCTCTCAAGCGCGCACACGCTCTTTCAAATAATAAATAAATCTTAGAAATATTATTTTGCTTTAGTATAGCGTGAGATATATGATCAAAGCTTCCTTTAACTTTTACCCCATTTTTTAAAATGCAGGTTAGCTCCTCAAATTTTATCTCTGACCTAGAATTCTATGAGCTCCAAACTCCATGTGCAACTTGCTGTCAATATCTCCCCTCCCTCTTAAATCAAAATTTTCTTAATCAATTGTCCAATGTTACTCACCTCAAGTAAACGGATATGCATCCCTCCAACTGCATAAGGCGAACACTTTTCTAACCCAATGTCATAAATTTCAAAGATATAGCACCATCCCTTATGGTTTTACTATACCCATAGCCTTTAAATAGCCCTTCCCTTTAATATATATTCTATGAATTATTCACTTTTCAATGTTGCATCTTTTCTTGCCAGGACTCTGTTTAATACAATAATTGTATGTAACCCCAATATTTTTGTGAAGATTAAATTTATCAATATATTTGAGAGAGTAATGAGAATAGCTCTCATAACCACAGAAACTTTAATAAATATTCATCATTTTATACCAAGTATTTCAAGTGTAGGTATATTTTACATTATAGTACTTTAGGCCTATGCTTTTCCAAGAATAGTAAAACATCTCTGTTACTTTTGACATACAACTGCTTTATATTTGTATTCATAAAAGCATATAGGCATATTGATAGATATATCTATGCACAAATACAATACAGTTCCTCCAATTTTCCTGATCAGTGACACTTCCTAATGTTCCTTTTAAATTTGACTTAATATGTAATATGCTCCCTGTAGATTTGACCCAATTGTGTAAGTTGCAACAATCACGGTAAAATTAAGAAAATTACTGAGATATATTCAATTCCGTAGACATCATTATGTAAGTAATATATTTATAGCATGATAATATAAGTGTTAGCCACATGTTGACTATTACTTACTATTTACATTTCATTCTTACTTAGTTATTTATCTTTTAACTGAAGAGTTGAACCATGAACAAAATCTTTGGACAACACCTGATTTAGACTAGCAACCTTGGACCATTTTTGAATGATAGAACAACATTTTGATAAAGTTATTTTTTTTTTTAGTCATGAGGGAAAATGACCCTCTCCAAAAAAAAAATACTTTATATGCTGCCTTAATTTTAGTTCAGAATCCCCAAGACACATTCACTGAGAGAGGATCGTGTAGCAGGAGATCAGTATGATACTCTGTGGTATGTTCAAAGGGTTCAGATCTCTTTTGGTTGTATTATGGCACAAACTATTGGAATTAACATGACTTGAAGCAAAATTGGAAATGGCTATTCTTGTCCACTCCCATACAAATGTCAACTGTTTCTGATCCTCTTAGGTGATTTCCATGGAGAAGAGAAGTAGTCCTTAACAAATTTCTGAATAACATGTGAAATATCTGGCACCATACCTGCAATTATGGCTACTACCTGGTTGCGCTTGTGGCAGTCTACAGTTCTTCTCCAGGGGTCATCTGCATTCTCCAGGAGGCAGACTGGTAAAATAAGCCAAAATATGATAGGTATAATCACCCCTGCATTTACTAGGATTTTAATGGTAGAACTAATCATTGCCATCATCCAGAGGATGAAACAATGTTTTTAAATTAATTTATTTTTTATTGATTTATTGATTGATTGATTTTTCTTGGCTAGAGGGAGGCATCACATTTCATAGGTTTCTACTTGGTCCTCCCCATTGTGATAAGTTATTCCACATTCCAAGGAGCCAATGCTCAAGTTACTCACTTTTCATTCCATTTACCTTCCATTATGTATTTTGGAATCCCTGGGTGGGCCTGAAACATCAGAAATTCCTCTTTGAACCAGAATTTAGTCAGAAACCCATTTAATAATCTAGCCCCTCTTAGTCTTCATTCTGACAGGAGACACGATGATACTGTGAGTTTCAGGCAAAAAATGTCCACTCTGATCCTGTGTTCATTGTCTTTGAAATGTCTGGGTATTTCCCTCTCCTCAAAGTTCAAGTTTACTGGAGCACATGGATGAAGCCCTTTTCTGTCTTTAATTGTTGTTGTGTTAAAGGATCCTTCCTTCTAGGGATCCAACCACCTCTTCGGTCATTGGGTTCCAGATCCAAAATAATAGATTAGGTCCAGGTACTGAGCAAAGGATTGTGGTTTTTTACTGGGGCAATTGCCTCAGCCTCCTGTTACTTCATTCTCTATTTTATTTAATTGCGTATGTTAAGTAACACCATGTTGACTGCCAATCTATTTTGTCTTTAGGCATGGCATACTCTGTTAACATCCTCACAACCCCCCATGAGTCATGTCTCTTCATTTCCCCTGCAATTTGACTGGTCATTGCAGTAATTATAGCCTTCCATCCTCTGGAGATTAATGTTGTCACCTGGCTTCTGTTAATTTAGGACCTATCACTTACAATGGACATTAATGAGCTCCATTTTGTGATGGTGTCTTTTCCCTTCATACCTGACATGCAGAGGGCAACCACCATTGAAATTTTTAGTGATGTTGATGCCCTTCCTATAAATGCATTGTAGATGACCCTGGTGAAGGGTGTGCCCTCTTGGCCTATCCTGTAAAATGTAATCATCTGGTTGCTTTTTTGGCCTTATCCTGTATACCATCCCAGGATGATCACTTCTTTTAACCTCTTTATTCCTACTTCTCCTGTCTGCCAAAACACCTTGGTCAGACCTACTTCACCCAACCTCTAAGTGATACCTGGTAGTGAGTTTGCACCAGCATCTGGAGTTTCTTCTTTGATAATGTGCACCCAGGCCAACTATTTCTTGTTTATCCCGTATTACATTCTGGTTTCTTTGATCACACATTAAAAACTCAATCTCAGGATGAGATTGGCCTCAGTCTCAGGCCTTGCCCTCTGCCAGTACAAATTAACTAAGTCTTACCTTTCCTTTTTATAATCTCTCTCCTCTCTTATCAGGCTCAGCATGCCTTAGTCAAGGTATGCTGCTGGAATTAACTCTGATTTTGGTGGATGAAGCTTCTGAGGGAGGCAAAAGTTTCATAGCCATAGGAAGGCCTTTTCCATCACAGGGTACTATTAAGGTGTACTACTGTCTTACTTCTAAAAGCTTTGAGGGCCCAAGATAATATGCAAATCCAATATCCACAGGTATGCCATACACATGCCCCCATCCCATGTGTTAGGGGCCCAACTAGGGTCCTGACTTTAACATAACAGATCTGTTTCGAAGGAACATTAAAATGCTTCTGGATATCTGTGATTTTATCAGATGTTCAAGCTGTTATTCTGTAGTTTCTACTCTTGACCAAAGAGTTCTTTTGGCTCTCATAGCCAACAACCAACTGCTCATTAACCATCATCAGTTTCTCATTATCCTTCTTCAGTGAGTTAATTCAAGTTAGTGGTAACCAGCAACTTTTGCTAATTTGTTAGGCTTTGTCACCATCACCCTCGCCATGCAACAATTATTAAAACACCTGAATCATTGCACCTGCAAGACTGAAGCTTTCCACCACTCCCCCAAGTGGCTGCAGGAGAAATCTTTAGCAGGTGGGGTGCCATCTTACATCATGAGCTGTTGGTTCACCTCCTAGAATTTAGGATTGCATGTTTTTCTTCTAGGCAATGAACAACCCAGTCCATAATCCTCATTTTATCATGTTGTTGTTGTTGTTTTCTTTTGTTTTTAAATACCTTGGTACCATTTGCATTAGTTTAGGAACACCAAGCGGCAAAAACAAAAATAGAATTAGATATTCAAACCTTTTACTGTAGAAGGAAGCAGGAAAAGAAAAGTAGAGTGTTTACACCATAGCCTGGGTCTGACATCTGTGGAAAGAAAGAAAGAAGTATGGAGGGTTCAGGAGGAAGATTCTTGGATGTGGCATGGTTCTAAAAAAGTCTTGGCCATGCTACAAAGGAGTTCTTGAGCCACAGTCTCCTTTTGGAAAACTCCTACATCTCACTGTAATGAGTCTGTTTAAGAATCCCTGTTGTGCTCAGTCATTGGCTCAGAAAAGTCTGGAGGCAGCATAACTTCAGTGGGAATGCAGTGCTGAATCCAAAGGCACAACAGCTGGAGGCTTTGGGAAGGTATTATCCCCGCAGTAGATCTGAGCGGCACATTTCCCCAGCTGTCACATACGTGCTTTCATATTTTGTATTTAATTTTATGGACACCCCATGAATCCCTGCTTGAGGGTATTAAATGTCTTGTGTCTTGAGCTCGGGGCAGGCAGAGACTCATTGTAAGGGCTATAGGTCGGGAGGAAATAAAAATGTGCAGGGAGGCAAGGGGAAGAGCTGAGAGGCAAGAATTTGTCTCAAACACATTTCTCGTACATCACAATATTTCCTAGAATCAACCTTGCCTGTATCTGAAAGTCAGACACCTGTTTAAAATGTTACTCAAAGGAGCAATTTGTCACCCTGAAATATTTTATGTGGGGACTGGGAGAGAAAGACAACACACAGTATGAAAAAGTCATCGAATTCAATCTCAGTGTGAAAGAGAATCTATGCATTTTTCCCTTAAGACTCGTGGAGCCCTCAGTCTTTTTTACTTTATCCTTTGCTTGTCTAATTTCACTCACTTATTTTAACTCTCTATTTCTTTTTCTTTTTCCCTTTTCCTTTCCTCCCCCATCCCACGAAAATCTACCTTTCTCTTTTCTCCATCCCTTTGGAGTATTAGCAGGAACAGCATGATATATTAATCCTGACGAATGGAGGCATAAGATTCAGGTACTTAGAAATTTGCCCTGATGTTGATAAAATGCTAAGCTGTGACTGATTAACGACCTTTGGGATTGTGTCTGTGTTCACACTTTCAGTGTATAAGTGGTTGTGGAGATCAGTCTTTTGAGATTCAGTTTTATATATCATGTGAAAAGGAAAAGAGATCCTGGAACCGAGACTGAATAATACAAATATTAATCTGATTCCCACTTTGAAATATGAACATTGTTTATTTAGTCCAGAATTCTAACTTCGGAGCAAAACAAATCGGGGGTCTTGTCACCATCTGCAATTAGCAGGAACACATCACCAAGCTCAAAATTCTTACATATATATAAAGTTGTAATTCAATCAGGGCTGAAATTGTACCTCTCTACAGTGAACAGAGTTTTCGTGTGTGGATTTTGAAATAAACTTTTTCTTTACCAGAAAGATATAGTGAACTTCACTGATATGAGGAAAAACAATAGCACAAAGCTTCGTTGTGACATAGAGCACGCTCGAGGCAGTAGCTCAGATCACAGAATCACAGAAGGTTAGAGCCCTCAGCTGCATTATAACCTATCTTTTCCTGCAAATGTGCTTGTTCTGAGGCTGCGTCTACCCGTCGCCCACACTGGTCTCTAGCTGCCAGATTCAGTCCAAAGGTGCAGATGAGAACAGGCTGAATACCAGGGTTCTCTGAAACCCAAGGGGCAAAGAACAGTACTGAAGACACTGAGAACACCCATGGCATCAGCAGGGAAAGGATTCTAAATGGAAACAGGGGAGATAACGGATTAGAATTGGTAATTGGAATCTGAATCTTTAACGCCCGCAGAAAAGCTGAACAGAAAGTTTACTGTAGTTCTATTCGGTAGTTCTGCAAATTGGAATCTCAAGGGGTTCCTAGAAGGAAGCTAGAGACAGAGGCACTCACATCAGAGAATTTGTCTCTGAGCTGAAACCCTTTTCTCCTTGGTTGCGGTGGCAGCTACACATGAGCTGTGTTTTTTGCCTTATACCTGTCCCTCATTAGAAGGAAGCTGTAGTGACGCTCACTGTAATGTCTTTTCCAGCGCCTCCTTTTAAACCCGGATCGGGTACGCTTAAGCAGCATGTGTGGTGGTGTCCTTGCCAGAATTGCCAGAGGGATGCAGCGTTTTACTCAATTGCAACTACTGGTATTTATTTTAACCTTAACTTTAGTCTATTTGAAGACTCTAAATAAATTCTTCTGGAATTTCTTCCACTCCCCGTGCCAAGAAATCCTTTCAGATATAACAAAGACACATCATTGATTTCCTCTACCTATTCTAGTATGATTTTATAAAAATTAACATGAATAAGATATAATTCCCACCTATACCTTCTTTCGTTGTCATCAAGTCTCCCCCCGCCCCTCCCCCATCCAAATCTTTCCTGTTCTGGAAATGGCACCATCGTTTATTTAAGCGATCAAGGAAGGCTTTATTTCCTGTCTTGCATATATTGTCATCAGAAAGTCCTGTGGATCTACTGTCAAAATAAATTGTAAAATCCTTATTCTATCCTATTTCTACCGTCATTTCCCACCTGTACTACTGAAGCAGCATCCTAGCTTACCTTTGTATTTCTGGTCTTTCCCTCTCTCAATCCAATAGCAGCCAGCTATTAAAATGCTGATCAGAGCACATCCGTCCTTAATTAAATACCTCTAATAGTTTCCCATTACTCTTAGAATTCCAAACTCTTTATTATGGCTAACATGAGCCTGGCTGATATGCTTCTGCGTAAGCCTTTGACCTTACCTTCTACTTTTCTCCCTCGCTATGTTTCTGCCTCTCTGATATTTCAACTCGTGCTGTTAAATTACCAGGTTATTAATTATTCGGGAACCATTTGTCATTCCCTTTGCCTGGAATACTTTCGATCCATATCTTCTAATGGCTTATTCCTCCTCAGAATGTCGCTTTCTTCCCATAAGTCGCTCAGAAAGATCCTCCTCACCTAGGTCGTCTAGAGTAAGCCCTACCCAATTCAGCTATTTCCCCCTCCCCTTTTCTATGCTTTCATCTCTTCTTGAGACTTAAAGTTCTAAAACACTACTGAGTTCCTTTGCTCCTGAGTTGAGCAATCATCTGACTATGTTGAAACTAATCTATTGATGCTACCATTTTGTTTTAGTTGTCTTGTATCAGTTAGGGTCCTTGGAGAAAGATGGCACATTCAAAATGGCCAATTTGAAGAGAGCTTGGGTTTAGGGAAAGCATTAAAGGATAGCACACTGTGCCAAAAGTAGTCATAGATGACAGCCACACCATGTGTGCTGCTTAGGGGACATTATTCTGGTTGAAGGAGGTATTCTCCTAAGAGAGTTTTTGTCTCTTTAGAGTAGTGTTGTATAAATCTACTCTAGCCCATAATTATTGATGTCAAAATTAAATCAATTAAGCATTTTAATTTCCAAATTATTTGCAATGATCTTTACTATGCCCTCCATATTATATGTGAAAAATTTGAAATCAGTTTTAGTTAATATCTCTTCCCTATTGTCTGAAGATACTTATTTATTTCATTTAAGAACACTATTTTTTGTCATGTTTAAGAATAGTATATTTGACATAATTTGAACCTCTGGCTAGTATAGAATGTTGATGAAATATTTGCACTTTGAAATCAAATAAATCTGAAAATAGAAGCTACACTTGACCTTTTACATGTAGATGTACATTTTATCATCCTCAATGTCTTCATTTGAAAATAATAAGAATATTTTAAATCAGTATTTTAAAATAAGAAATTATTTTTTTTGAATTATTAGTTTAAGTAAAGGACTCAAATAATGTTGCTGTAATTATTAATGAAAAAATAATTAATCATGTATTTTTATTACTTAAGACTAATTAAGTGATTTGAATAAAAAACAGAGAATCTAAGGGTATTATGATAATTGATGTCAGCATTAAGTATAAATCAATTTGAGATGGTTCAGAATCAATAGGAATATATGTGACATTAAACAATGATCTGAAGACTTTAGCTTATCTATACTACTTTATTAGAATTAAATTTTAATTGTCTCTTTTAATTAAATGATCATAGTTACTTCATATACTTAAATGATTCTTGCAAGTAAGCTATTGTTTCCTATTAATTTTAATCTGTCCTTCCTTATCCATGCCTCTTATCATTAGTGGCAAAGGGATTCAACTATTCTCATTCTGATTGTTTGGCAACTATTAATTTAGAAAGGTTTGAACCATTCCACTCCCTTTTAAGTCATTTCCAATGAGCTAAGCGATCATTACTTTATCTTAATCCCCAAAACAGTTATAGCTAATATCTCAAAATTTAATGTTTAATAGTTCAATAGTAACTTCATGTAAGATAGTTTTATCTCGCCTTATGGGGATGTACATTCCTTTAATTCCCACCAAATCATACACTTCTACCAGAGTGTCTAATACATTGCTATTTATATCATTATTATATATGTGATCTGAATAGGAATGCATTAAATATACTGTAATTTTAAGGTCTTGCCTCCTACTTATTATGAAATTAGGAAGAAGAAATTCTCATTGTTGACATCAAATAAATGTATTATCAAATGTTATTATCTTTATGAAATCAATGTGTGGAATCCAACTCTACAAAGCAGTCCTTTTCACTGGGGAGATGAGGAAGTGAAATGGTATTTCCCACTAGAGGAATATCTCACACTGGGTTCCTAGAGAACCAAGTCTGAAACAAAAGTTATGAGCTCACATTGTTAGAAGTACAACTTCTATGAACCACGTGTCAAAGCAAAAAGGAAGTGTAGCATGGAGATAGAGTGATCAAATGCAAGAGAGTTAAAGAGCCTATCAGAGGTTTGCAGCAAATAAAGCTGGGACTGTATCATATTCAGTGTCTCTAATGATGCCAATAGAACACTATTCTGTCTAGGGATAATTCTTGGGGCACAAAACACAAAAAAATGCTCCTCCTCCTCCTTACCAATGAGGCAATAACTCTCCCACTCATCCACTCTCTAGATTGTGTTACCTGGTTCCCTGAGCACCCCTGAGAAGCCATAATCCAGCAGGTACAATGTGGCTATTGTGCAGATTTGACAGTCTTTCTCTGCAAGTCTTCATGAGTGCATAACTTCTTAAATCTGTACAGAATGGGACCTGGACTTTATGAAGAGGAACAGTTGCTATGAGAATATGAGCCATTAATAAGGTGTTCCCAGCCATTCCAAGAAGCTGGAAAGAGTAGCTGACATCTGGGAAGCTGTTGGAAGTGAGCAATCTGGGGAGGTACAAAATCTTAATTCCAGTCCAGTGAATATGTGTATTGTCTCTAACAGTATGTATAGTTTGAAAATGATTTTCCAATATAGTTGTTGTCTTTCTAAATGAAAGGTATTTAAAGTAATATTCCACTTAATCTTACCTAAAAACAATGTAGAAAATGAGAAAGAAAATAAATGAGAAAATTTTTATGCAAACTTATGTGATTTAATTGGTATTAAGTATACTATTTTTCAGTCATTCCTTATATCTGAAAAATAAAATGCATATGATAATCACAAAACATTTAAATCACGTGTAATCAAATCTCTTCAATTTACATGAAGAGTTTTATATATTCAGTAATTTTAAAATCATAATCAAGAAAATTTAGGAGTATACCACAGATGAAGACTTGGTTCCATATTCTTGAAGTGAAATTTAAATACACAAATCCAAGGGAATTTTATTAGATGGTCATTACCTGTTTTATATTTTTGCAATGCTAGTGACTAAACTACCCTTACTCATGAAAGTATGTTATAAATAAATATTTGTGT
This sequence comes from Panthera tigris, assembly GCF_018350195.1. NCBI lineage: Eukaryota > Metazoa > Chordata > Mammalia > Carnivora > Felidae > Panthera > Panthera tigris. The sequence goes on along the minus strand of NC_056663.1, from coordinate 175,989,041 downwards.
ATATAAAATATAAATGATTAGCAGCATTACTATGTTGTAGCTAATATTACACTATTATTTAGATGAAATTCATGGAAGCTATGGTTAATAGTTTCCCAACACAAGGTTTAAAATGGGGAAGCAACCTTATTAATGACTTAGCCTGCATGACATCAGTGGCCTCTCGCTTTTATATTTTATCAACAGAATTTTAATGAAGTTGCCTACATCTTTGACATAGTTCAATTATATTTTCTCTAATAAAGTTTTGCTGCACTTAAAAATATAATGAATATGATTCAGTGATTAATTGACATAACTCTTGATTGAGAAGAAGGCATAAATATGTAATCTATCAATTATAGACGACTTTTTAATTTACCTCATCTTAAAAACATGGCACTATTAGCTACTTTAAGATTTTTTTTTCTCTTTTTTAATGGACTTGCCTCATCTAAAGATGAGGATTTGTAAAATGGCCCAAATTTAAGAAGCTGAGAGACAAAGCATTGAATCAAAATCATAAATATTTTACATGACAAATAATGTGTCATTAGAAAATTTCTATTTAAATCATGAAGAAATATTGCACAAAAATCTTTGGCTTTTTAAGTATGAAATTAATTAAGCCTTTAGTTTTACCTTAATTAAAGATTTAGTTATATTTTCCTAAAGGGAATCCTATTTCTTAATTTTCTCAAATAAATTATTAAGTTAGGCAGCTTCATCAAGAACTTTTCAGAGATTCTCTGATGGTTAATTTTATGTGTCAGTTTGCCTCGGACAACAGGGACCCAGATATTTGGCTGAGTATTATTTATGGGTATGCCTGTGAAGGTGTTTCCTGATGAGATTAGCATTTGAATGGATATATTAAATAAAGAAGATTGTCATTCTGAAGATGTGGGCAGCACCCAATCTGTTCAGGGCCTGGCTAGAACATAAAGGTAGAGGAAGAAAGATTTGCTTTTTCTTTGACTCCTGAACTGGGACGTCAATCTCCTCCACTCAGATTGGTACTTTGGATCCTCTGCTTCTTGGGCCTTTGGGCTCTACTTAGGACTCATATAATTGGCTCCATTGGTTGTCAGGCCTTCAGACTTGGACTAGAACTACACCACCCACTTTCTTGGGACTCCAGCTTGCAGCCTCCATACTTATATGAGCCAAGTCCTTTTAAAAAATCTCTTTGGGTGTCTGGGTGGTTCAGTGGGCTAAGCATCTGACTTCGACTCAGGTCATGATCCTGTAGTTCCTGAGTAAGAGCCCTACGTTGGTCTCTGTGTTGGTAGGTCAGAGCCTGGAGACTGCTTCAAATTCTGAGTCACTGTCTCTCTCTGGCCCTCCCCACCCCCCTCAGAAATAAACGTTAAAAAAATATTTTCTTTCTCTAGGTGCATAGAATATATATAAGTGATTATAAATATCTGCATCTATATGTATATAGATAAAGATATATATGACATATATAACATCTGTTTCTCTGAAGAACCCTAACACAGATTTTGGTATGTGAGTAGTTCTAGAGCAACAGAATTTTAAGGATAATTTTTTTGAATTAGTTCCTGGTTTCTGGAACTAGTCATCTTATTAGATGTAAAGATGTTAATGATTCTATTTCCAGTAATAAAAGAGCAGTGATAGTCTGTGATGCAAATTGGCACTAGAGATATACAAACTATCTGCATCGGGCACTCCTAATCAACCACTTATAAGAAGCAGGGAGCTAGTGACTGTGTACTTTTGAAGATTTTTAGAAAACTAACAAATACAATGAGGTGGCTGATTATTCTTAATAATGCTGGACAAAGTGGTGGGAAAAGAAAAAAAAAAAAAAACAAGTATGAACTCGGGGATTCTCATTCCTAGCTCAAGGGCCATATAAATGACCTTAACATATCTACATGTACCCTGAAGGAGATCCTTATATCCTGTAGTTACAGAGCTCTGATTGGTGAAAATCAAACACAGGATCATATCATTAAAATGTAAGTCTAATTCCCAGCTTTCCAAGGTGTTTACTATTTTTTTTTAAGTTTATGTATTTATTTTGAGAAAGAGAGAGAGAGAAAATGAGCATGTCTGTGCAGGCAGGGAAGGGGCAGAAAGAGAGAGAGAGAGAATCCTAAGCAGGCTCTGCTCTATCAGCACTGAGCTGGAGGCGGGACTTGATCCCAGGAATTGTGAGATCATGCCCTGAACAGAAATCAAGAGTGCAGAAATCACTCAACCGGGTGAACCACCCAGGTGCCCCTAAGAGTGTCTACTGTTACAGTAAGAGCATTGATTGGGAAAGAATGGGATCCTGCAAGTTAGAATGACAACATGAGGGAAGACTCTGATAAAGCTGGGCATATTGAGCCCCTAACTATTGTTGAGTCTTCTTGGCTGGTGGAAATGGCCTCCCCAGCCCCAGCAGTATTTGTTGTTTTCTAACTAAAAGGATTAACTCCACATTGCCTGAGGAAACTGCAATGTCTTTACCTGAGAGCAGTTGCAAGAAATGCTGGTTCTTTCCTCAGGACCTACCCCCACCAACTCTCTGTTTCTAGACCTATAACTGGACTCAAATTCCAGCAGGCCCCTAGAGGTGAGGTACAAAGTAGAACCCATGAGGTGTGTTACACTCCAAAAGAACTAATTTATACAAACAGAAACCTGGAAAACATGTGTGGGAATGGATACTAAGGGTATGCAATAATAGTAAAAGGAACATAAAGTTAGATGAGGCCAAATTTATTTGAGATCACTAAGCAGAGATTTGGCATT